>NC_071982.1:22284331-22549167 GCF_026283585.1 Hylaeus volcanicus | reverse complement strand
GAGAGAGAGAGAGAGAGAGAGAGAGAGAGAGAGAGAGAGAGAGAGAGGGGGGGATGGAGGGAGACAGAATAATTAAAACAGTCACGTGACTGACCTCAATCCAATTATACAAACGTTGTCCCTAGCGGTCAAGTAATTCTCACACTAATTTTTGTAAATTGTACATTAATTAAATCATCGTTCATGGACTGGCGTATATTGCGTACACAGTTCGTTTCACTTTTATTACATAATATCGTTACCATTGTCTTTTAACAAGGAAACAAGTAATTAGTGAAATTGTAAAAAATTGTGAAAAATTAATTTTACGTATCATGTATCTTTAAAATATCACAGACATTGCCAATCTTTTTTTCTTAATGGTTTCGAATCGATTAAATTACTTTTAAGATATAAAACAAACTGGAATCTAATAGTCATTCATACATACATACATACATACATACATACGTACGTACGTACATAAGTATATTGTATAGAATTTTGTAACCTTTATCGTAAATGTTTTCTTCTGAACAGTAATCACTGTTTCGTAACGATTGTGTTTTAAAATATCGATTACCACAGTGACCATCGTATATGGCATAATCATTCATTCAAGTTTCGAATGCGCGTTGATCAGAGTAACCACACGCGGGGTTTTGTAAACTGCGTGTATGTACGATTGTATTTAGGCGTGCGCGTGATTAGCCACGCGTATATTGTATGTAGGATCTCTGGCTGCATGTGCAAAGATATAGCAGAAAAAGCACGAGGAGGGAGGACATGTTACCGTGAGTTCGGTGAAAGGGGGCAAGGAACGCCGGAGTACAGAGTGAAATAGAGAATGGTTGGCGAAAGGGTGATGAAAAGGGAGGGAGATACTTGATCTCTGACGCACACATGTTGCATCCACGCGACGAAGGGCTCAGGCTCGGGCAGGCTTGGACTCTCATGGGCCAACCGGCACACGGCACACGGCGCACTCCACAATCCACAATCCACAACTCCGCAACTCCGCACTCCTCGAGAACGAAGCGCGCCAACAGTACGACTATTGCATTCGCGGGAAGATCGAGTTTTCGCACTCTGATAATCGAAACAGAACGTGTTCCGCATTCGAATACGAAAAATCAGTACGCACACGACGTAACTCGATTGAAGGAGAATCGCATCGTTGCAGCCAACGAGTCTTTCACCGACAGTCAATCGCGAACAATATCTAAATCGAGGTAAGCTTATTTCATTTACTTTTCCAATAATCCCGACGCAAGCATTCGTCGAAACAAAATTATACGTTTATATTTGTCGATTAGAGCTGAATAAATCAGTTTGCTTGAGGTTTCTGTACGTTTTCTTTTTTTCAAACGAATATAAACGACAAAGTAGTCGAAACTTGCGGTAATTTTGCACTTTCAACGAAAATCTAATTGTCGATTACTTATCGGTTAAGAGTGACCGAGTGAACGCTGGACGAAACGAGGAAAGTCGGAGAATAAATATCGTCTGTTGTTTATCTTCGCCCCGTCGATAATTATAACCGACCAACGGTTTATCGAACTGCGTATCACGTGTCGTGTCTTTCTACAGTGGTATACAGTGGTACACGTGCACCAGATACAAATTCAAATGGTTCGGGCAATGTTATGACTAACTGAACTTTTTGCTCTAGAATTGTCGGCCTGTGTATTCTACGATAAAGAAAAGTGCGTCTTTGAAAAATGATTAGTTGGTAACATTGTTCTACGTCTTGCGAATATTTTCTTCGATATACTTTACTTTACATTTACAGTATTTTCCACGATATTTCCTTTGCAACAAAAATAATTGTGTATCTTTCATCTACCGCTCGATGAAATTATTAACCGTGATACGATTAGAATTCATTGAAAAACTTACACCAACTACATTGTTTAAATATACTTTTGCTCTCGGCGATTCAAACAAGAGTGGCACGCGTGTTTGATTCTCGTTTGGCACCACTTTCGTTTGCTCTCGCGGCAGTAGCGGATCTAGACTTATCGGCACTGAAAACTAATTACTTTCGGGGGATAGATTTGCAACAAAAAGATCTATGATAAGATTCAATTATTTAATTAAAGAGAAAAAAAGAAAAGAAATTACAAGATATTTACACGAATCGCACTATTTTTCAAGAACCAAAGCAATTTCTCTTGTTTCTTCTCTGCTAGCGAGCAGTTGATCGAATTATAATAGAAACTTTGTTAGCTCCATAGTAGATTCGTCCCTGCCTTTCATCGTTAGCCGAGATGTCTGTAAGGTCCACCAATCCTGGCCCAATAAGAGCGTTAATCGAAGGCCGTTTTCGATTGCATATCGCATTTCTTGTCTTTTGTTTTCTTATTTTTTTTTTTATATTATTTATTAAACGGATAATTAATTACCAATCCGTCAAACCTTCTCAACGTAAATATTTCTTCGGTGAAATTTCGATCTAAACTAAGTTACAAATTATTGTTGAACAAGCAATTAACATGTATGAATATTTCACCGTCGGTTTGTAGATATCATATAATAGATTACATTATGCATCACGGCATTGTCGATTACTATGCGGGACCAATGAGTCTCGTAACGCACCGTACAGATTGTTTTTCCTGCACACCTTTGCAATTATGTGGATAACTACATATACATGTATAGCTTGTAGTTACATTCCAACCAGAGAATATTCTACAAGGCTTGTTATCAAGGTTACATCGGATATTATCTCGGAACATTGACCAAGATATTCGAATAATAGTAGAAACTTTAAATGCTGGAAGCGATCGTAAAATTCCATTTCATAATTTACCAATCACGACAAAAATATCAGAATTAATTCTTGCCAAAAAATTGTTCGTTTCATTTCAATGTTCAAGTCGACATACTTTACATCGGACTCTGATTGTCAGTTAAATGACATTTAAACGTTTGTTCCCGCATCTATCGGGGAATCTTGGCAGTTCTTGAAACTTGGAATTACGATGGTTTACTCGACTATGATATCTCGAACTTATTTGTAATTTGACTCGTACGTATCAGCCTTATCCACGGTCTTCCAGATGCGTAAATGTTTTAATACCATTCGCGATCATAAGAATGACGCGTGTGTTTCATCAGACTGACATAAAAAGATAATAAAATATAATTACAACAACAGCTCCTCATGCTATACGTGCGGTGTATACTACATATACATATATGTACGTATAGTACTTCACGCATGGTGCCCGAGGCAATATTTCGTTATCATATTGGATGAAAAGTTTACGCAATTGCTGATTTCAATATTCGTTACTATTTTAAGCAAAGTTTTATATTGTACATACATGTGTACATATGTATAGAGATACAAGGAAATAATCTTTTAAATTGTTTGTCTTTTTTTCTTTCTTTGAACAACAAAAAAGAAAAGTAAATGTTGTTCGTTCGTTATTCAGGATAAGAACGGTGACATCATGGCGCATCCAAAAAAATTTAGGAATTGCATGTCGGAGAACATGCTGACACTGTTGACGGTTCTCGGTGTTGTGGCTGGTGTAATGCTCGGATTTATTCTAAGAAACTCCAGAGACGAGCCATGGACAAAGCGCGAGATTATGTATATCCAATTTCCAGGAGATATATTTCTGAGAATGCTAAAGGCTCTCATTTTGCCATTGATCGTCGCTAGTATTATCAGCGCGATTGGTGGTTTGGATCTGAATTTATCTGGTAATGAATAACTAAATATTTAGTGCTTTCGGTCGGAAGAACGACAGATTTCTGATTATTATTCACGATGAGCGAACCGCGTAGGCGTACAAACAGGCGTTGTGTGTACTGGTATTTTCTGGTACGATTTTACTCGCTGACGCAAACAATTCAGATAATAAATATTTCAATTTTCAGCTTCCCGAATAGCTGAATACTTAATTTAAATTAATCCTCTCGAGGTAGCGACGCGACGTACCTATTATACATTCTACTATCAGCAAACATGACATTTACTTACTTACGGCTTATTGGCTCCAATCAACAACTTTATAAATTACACGTGAATTTTCATCGCTTCGCGTATCATTAGTTTATGACATTTTTAACGTATACAATATAGAAAATTACTATTAATAAAGACGGCAGAATTTTCATGAAATTTGATTTGTAGGAAAAATCGGCGTGCGATCGATTTATTATTATGCATCGACAACGATATCTGCTGTGATTCTTGGTATAATATTAGTTCTCATTATTAAGCCTGGAGAGTTCAGTTCGCATAGCTTAACTACAAATGCGAATACAACACCAACGAGGAATGTTACAACTGTAGATACGTTATTGGACTTGGTCAGGTATCAATTTCAACAAAAAAAATTGGTCCATTTTCTAATGACATTTTCTTATTTTCTTACGAATTTTTGTTTGTTTTTATCCTTTAGGAATGTATTTCCTCCGAATCTTGTACAAGCTTGCGTTGCTCAAGTATGTATACGTATACTATAATCATCGTATAATCATTTATCACATTAACCAATTATTGTTTTATCACAGTATCGTACGATATTACTAGAGCCAAAAAATACAACAGGAGGTAAATACTTATTCGTTTGGTTTCGATCTGTTTATCATTTATTTATCGTTATGCCGCTAATAAATGCGTCGATATAATTGGATGTTTCTCTGTTCCAGTAAATAGTATACAAGATTGGGAAATATCTCATCGGTATGACGAAGGCACAAATACTCTAGGATTAGTTATTTTTGGAATTGTCTTTGGCATAGCTCTCAGTAAAATGGGAGATGCTGGAAAACCTCTCTTAACATTTTTCGACACTTTAGCCGAAGCATCGATGCTTATAACTAAATGGGTCATATGGTTAAGTATCATAAGTATTGTACAATACGATACAATAATTATTCCATTAATTTCCATTTACTTTATGTTTTGAGCATTATTTTATATATGTATATAGGGTTTCCCCCATTGGTGTGTTCTTCCTTGTTACTTCGAAACTCTTAGAAATTGAAGACATTGGCGCTATTGTAGGACAATTAGGTTTATACTTCGTCACGGTATTACTAGGTTTGACTATTCACGGTCTTGGAAGTCTTTCTCTTATATTTTTCATTTGCACCAGAGAATTGCCTTTTAAATTGCTTGGAAAAATGGGTCAAGTCTTGGCCACTGCGTTTGGTACATCGTCAAGGTAAATTGAGTTTGTACATGAGTTTTATTCAAATTACGAATCACGTATCAGAGTATGCTATGCATATATAAACAATATATTTTCTATGACTACAGCACAGCTACCCTGCCAGTGACAATTCAATGTTTAGATAATATCGGCGTAGATCCTAGAATTACAAGATTTGTTGTTCCAATCGGTGCCACCATTAATATGGATGGAACGGCGTTGTATGAAGCTGTAGCGGCAATCTTTATAGCTCAAGTCAGAAATGTTCCATTGTCTATTGGCAATGTTATCGGTGTTAGGCAAGTCATTCATTTAGAATTATTCATTGTAGATAACGTTGAAAACACAAAGAAAATTCTATCGTAATATATTTGTTATAGCATAACAGCTACTGCGGCAAGTATAGGCGCTGCAGGCATACCACAAGCTGGTCTTGTTACGATGGTTATGGTTTTGGATACTGTAGGTTTACCTGCCGAAGATGTAACACTTATTATCGCGGTAGACTGGCTCTTGTAAGTATACCAGCAGATTATTTGTGATTTTTAATTAATTTACATACTATAAGATGACATATAATTGCTCTATTAATTTACAGAGACCGTTTTCGAACAACGATAAATGTTGTATGCGATGCACTCGGAGCTTACGTCGTCGAACATATGAGCAGGAAAGAACTTGAAGTAACTACAAGTTTCCCAGAAGAAACAATTGAACTAGCCAGAGTAAGGAAAACCGACGCATAATTTCGCTCTTTTTCCTTTTATTCCAATTTTGCCATGATATTATGGAAACACAATTTTACAGTGTTTATATTTTTTGTATACTTTATAGTCAATTATTTGTACTAATGTATACTCATGCTGGGTGCATGATCTTATTTTACATAGCGATCTATGCATATTTATATAATTGCTAAATATTGTTACCAGCAAGATACTTATTTAGAGATTTAACGGAAGAAGACAATCTGCATTCGTTTTCATTTTTACGAACATGTTAAACACATTGTTTGTTGTTTTATTTTTTCGTAATAATTTTATATTACAATTGTTATTATACATAAAATAAAATTATTATATAATTCATAATAATATGAAAACATTCCATATATTTATTGAATACAGCAAATATAAACAAATTATATTGGATATTATTTTTTCTTTTTTTTTTTTGTGTACTTCATTTCTGAACATATATAGTATTTATTATACAAATTTTATTAATAAAAGTTTTAAGGAATAATTGCTTGTAAATATACATATAGAATAGAAATGTACTTTTTTAATTAATATTGTGATCAATATTTTCGCATACCACGTACACAGTTTTTCTATATAACTATGCATTTAGAAAAACTTGACTCCTTTATTATCGTCAGATAAAATTAGTTCTGCTTTTTTATTTGCTTCCAATGTTTTAAGAGCTTTGACCAACACTTCTGTATCGAGCCCATGAAATTCTAAAAATACAACAAATTATTACTCCCAAATAACACGATGTTTGCTCTGAAATATATTTATCAATCCCTATGAAATAAAAGTGTAGTTTTCATTCAAACACATACCTTCGGTTATTGTATCTTCTCCTTGTGTTAATTCAAATAAGGTACATACAGATCCTGTAAGTCCTTTCTCTTGTGCCCAATTATAGATAATTTCACCCCATTCTTCTAAAGTATGCCAATAAACTAACCATCTTTCTTTAGACTTGTCTAATGGACTTGCATTTCCTGACTTTGCTAATTCTTCCAATGCTAGTAAAACAACTTCCGATGGTAACTTCCCTATCAGATATATTAAGAAATGATCTTGTAACCGACAAAAATGATATTTCAATTTACTATATTTACAATTTTGCTCAACTATTTCTATGCAAAGGATACGATTAATTGCAGAATTGTTAAATAACGGGCTTGAATGTACTTCTCGTATATCTATAATAGACTGTTTTGTAACACGATGATATTCAAGTATTAAACTTTTCCATGCTGCTAATTGTTTAGCTCTAATATCTGTATGAGGCTGGAGACTGGAAAAATGTACGAATAACACGAACATTTATAAAAAATATTTTATAATTTAAATATGAATTTACTAATTACATTTAACCTCTATATCGTTTAGAATGCATATTATTATTATTATTATTATTATTATTATCATCACTGTTAGTTTCATAAATTAGTTTTGTTCATAAAAAATTTCATTTTAAAAACCCAAAGAAAAATAATCGAAAATATAGAATTAACATAACCCAATGACACTTACGTGAAAAAAGGAGGAAAACTGTATTGCCACGGCCACTTTATTTCTGTCATTGTGATTAAACTGCCCGAAACACCAATTAATCGTATATAGATAAAAATAATTACACGTTTGTACACAAGTATTATAGAGTAAGGAAATTATGTGGCTTCTAATGGCCTAACAGCCTAACAGCAGCCTAAGCAAGCCTATATACATAGAGTATATTCGTGTTCGCGCTACCGTAATTTACCGTAGCTTGAAAAGTAAAATTTATGATTTCTCATTAATCAAAATTGACCCACACCAATCGAGAACTTATCTGCGATCGTCGAAGATAGAACATATGTTCTAACAACTAACAATTTTCTAAACTTATGTTGATTGATTCCACCTCTTCAGAATGAATTTCAATAGGAACAAAAATTGTTCTTACATGTTTCATTATGCTCTACATGTATACAAAACTTAATTTAAACCAGGATTTTCAGGTCTACGCATCGTACCGTTCTATTAATAAATCAAACTTGTATTTATCGGTAAGTAATCGGTAATTATTTATTAAATGGTAAATTTGTACAAATGTAATAAACATAATGTTACTGGGGTATATAATTGTAAATAACAATCGTCATTGAGCCCTAAAATTCTTATAAATAATGATGTATTGATTTTGATAGTACACTCCTTCACTTTCAAAATCTCTGTATGGTCTTAAACTAGAATATGGATTTTGTTCAAAGTATGTACATTTTACATCTCTATCCAAAACTGCTTCCAGTCTGATTTGCTCTTTTTCTGCTTCTGATAAAGTGTAAGATGTTAGAATAAGCGGACAATTTTGTTTAGTTATCATTCGCAAAGTATACGTCCATGTATCCATCTCAGATTTAAAGTTTTCGCATTCATGAATTCCAGCATTGTACCCAATAATAAAATTTGGTTTGACGTAGGAATTACCAGTCGTATAATTCTCGTAAAGCATGTTCTGCATTTCGATTGCAAGTTGCCTGCCGTTGTATCGACAATTTTTGCAAAGATTTATCGGTATAGAACCTGGAGACAACTCAGGTCCTATTAATACAATTGATATCATAGTGGTATTAGGTAGCCAATGCAACAGAATTTCCCAAAGTTCTATACCATCGATTTCTATCGCATTAGCTGCAATAATATGAATAATTATGTTTTCCTCCTTAAAGAAATATTGTAATTTTTGTGTTGCATAAAGAAAAGTTAAAGGCCGTGTAAGGTATTCTGCGTTAACCATCATTTCTTCTTCCATTGATAAATTTGGATCTTTTTGAGCTTTAATGTATTCCTTTATAAAATATTTCATATTTTGTGGCAAATTTACATGTCTTGTACGATATGGTACTTTTAATTCAGGTATTTTTCTTTTGTGCAATATCAAAGCCATATCTAATGTAAAAGATAATTTCAACAGATAACAAATGTTATCGTGCATTGTATCATTTTTATGCTTTGTACAAAAACTGGCATTTGGACAATTAGGGCAGTCCTTGAGCTCTTTCATATTCCGATTATGGCATACCGCGCACGATTTAAGAAATTTAAACATCTGCTCTTCGTAGTATTTTAATTTTCTAGGAATCTTCATTGCTACTAGTAACATAAAATTCATTTTCATCTGGGCCCATTTTTCCATAGAAAGATCTTGTTTATTACTTAAAAAGCTTGACATTCTATTATCTAGGAAAACATTATGCACTGCATTGCACAAATCCTTGTGCTGCGACCAATGTTCTCTTTGATGTTCCTTGGAACAATAGGCGATCATTGTACAATTACCGCATCTTTTTAAAGAAACACCTTCACCAAAACGTTTACAAACATGGCATACATTTGTATAAAAAAAGTAGTTGTAGTTGAACACCATTTCAGTGTTGAAAAGATTGTATAAAAATTGATAAGTATCAAGTATAAATTTATCAAAATGTAACGATTACAATTTGTACGAGTTATAAACATTGTATTTTTTTTCGCACTGTGGTATGATGTACGCGATTAAAAATCATATTAAATAAGATTACTTTCGTAATTTGACGTTCAAGTTTTTTAATCATTATATGACATGTAGATTTAACATTTTTTAAATCAATTTGAATTATGCTGGACATAAGCGTAAGATAGCGGAATCACAGGCGGCACTAGTAGGCATTGTATTTATACTATAGGCATCACACCATCGCACTTCATATTTAGCGTATCGGTGAGCCTCAACACATCGCTATGAAAATGCCATGGCGCCATCAGTGGGGAAACGTCCAAGTTTGTAGTAAAAGTAATTCCTACTGCAAACACTAGATGACGCAACAAACTTACTTGTTTGCTTGTTTGTTTGTTTATTTATTTATTGATTGATTTATTTTGGGTGCATGGGTATTTTCCCACATTGCACCACTATGTGTTACATCACGCAACAAACTTGTTACATACCGACATTACAGTTTTCGATTAGTGGTGACGCCAAGCGGTGAATAAGCGAACTAATTTTCAGAGTTTGGTCAGCACCATCTACCAGTAAAAAAAGGAACTAATCGAGGACAAACTTGAGCGTTTTCCCGATAGAGGCGCTGACCAAACTCCGAAAATTAGTTCGCTTGCCCGCCACATGGAGTCGCCACTAGTCCAAGACTATAATGTCGGTACGTAATGCGTCATCTAACGTACGCAGTAGAAACTACTTTCACTACAAACTTGGGCGTTTTTCCACCGATGGCGCCATTTTTGAACTTTTGTATTGCCATCTGCAGTGTAAAAGGGAAACTTTCAGTGCACTTAAATATTTACCGTTTTCTTTGAAATGCTTGATACATAGTCGGTGAATCTGAGACGTAAATTAACGAAATGCATCTTAACTGAACGAAACGTATAAATAACGAGTATCACGATTCTGCAATATTTCCTTGTGTGTAAGTTATGGTTTCTCGAAACTTTGAGAGTATTCGACAATCCTAACCTTAAACTCGCGTTTATCTGATAACGAACTGAATTGTTTGAATTATCTTTTTGCAGGTCTATCGAGGAAAATATGATTACCTTGAGGGGAAAACTAAAGAAAGAAAGTGAGATAGCAAGCGCAAAAAATAGAGATTATAATAAACGCATATCTGTCCGTGATACGTTATTAGTCAAAGAGGTACAGTGATGTAGGGACGTATGAAGTTATTTTGAAGATATCGAAATAATGGTAACTAGACGACGCGTTATAGGTTTGTTAAAGCTTTTCATTATTCTTAATTTGTTTAGGTTCAAGAAATGGAGCAAACATTACCTAGCACTTGCAGAGTTACATTTAGCGATCCGCATTGTTTGTACGAATTTACATTGTTGATCGTTCCCGACGAAGGGTATTGGAACGAAGGTCGATTTTACTTTCAGATTTACGTACCCGAAGATTATAACATGGCTGTAAATATATTGTTTGTGTATCTATGTAAATACGATAAATTGTACCTGAAAAGATATTAACAAAGTATCGTTTTAGCCTCCAAAAGTTAATTGTCTAACGAAATTGTGGCATCCCAATATAAGCGAGGATGGCGACGTTTGTCTTTCGATATTGCGTCAAAGTAGTATAGATGGAATGGGATGGGCACCAACTCGTAAGCTTAAAGATGTCGTATGGGGCTTGAATTCTCTCTTCACGGTAAGTTTTTAGGAATTTGTTATAACAAAGACTCTCAGTGTCTCTTTATAACAAACTTATCGTCTATGTTTTAGGATCTTTTAAATTTCGATGATCCTTTAAATAGAGATGCAGCCGATCTCTTTGTGAAAGACAAAGACTCGTTTCGGAGTAAGGTAAAAGATTACGTGATGCAATATGCGAAGAGATGATTCGAATTAAAGGATACTATTATAATAATATAACTGTACATTAATTAGTTTTCTGACTCTGACAAATACTTAAAAATTCAACTTGAAGATTCTTTTTCGAAGCTATATCAAATCAACTCGTATTTAATACTTTGCAACTAGTCTTCTTATTCTAGGGAGGTTACATTTGTTATCTTCAGTTTTATCAGACGTATGCAGCTTTAAATTGTTACGGTACTTTGTTGCAGTTACGCGTTATACCTTTGCGTTTAATTAATGGTATAGAGAACGAGGATAAAGATCGTTGTATATTTGTACAATATACTTATCCTCTTTATAGATCATTGTCATGATGCAAGATACTGATTTTGTAAATAAATTTCATACTTAATAATAAGACCTTTTTATCCCAATGTTAATAGAGTTTACATGTGCGAAGGACATTTGAACTTGAACGACCATTATTTTAATTATTTGTCATTTATTGGTGATTTTATTAGAATATAATCATCGTTTTTGTACAATTTCGAAGGGTTTGGTTTGTACCTTGATTCGTTAAAACATGGTACAGTGTGTGGTGTATCTTATGTTACGTTTAAATACCGACAGATTGGTTCTTTTTTTTTCTTTACTCGTAAATCTTTGGAGTAATGTATGAACAGATGTTGGTATCCGTTAAAATAATTAAGAGTTGTAACAAATAAATAATAACAAAAAAGAGAACAAGATAAGAAAGCTCTTGCACGTTTACTGTCTCCCTTTGGTTACTTTCCCTTGCTCTTTGCAAGGCTGACTAGATATGTGTGTGAAATTTGACAGTCACGTAAAGTAAAGTAAAGTAAAGTAATGTAATGTACTGTAATGTAATGTAATGTAATGTAATGTAATGTAAAGTAAAGTAAAGTAAAGTAAAGTAAAGTAAAGTAAAGTAAAGAAAATTGGAAAATCGTAGCTTAATCATAGGTTATCCGTTAGAACGTGGTGAGCAGTTCTTCTTGTATGCTAGTCGATCTAATAAGCTTTTGCGTCGAACCTAATAGACTTTCGCTTGCTAAACTTTGACTCTGGGATGCTAGTTTCGATTTTTCTTCGTGGTATTGTTCGTTGTATTCTTTCAGTCTGTTGCCTAAAAATACGGCCCTTTCGCGTTTCTTAATCATAAAGTCTGAGAGCTGAAGCCATCTGTGTTCGTGACACTCTTCCACCAATGGTCTTTTGCTGTAACAAGAACGTAAATGTAAAATGTAAATGATCGAAATAAAAATATGTGAGTAGGGGGTAGATAATTGGAAATAGAAGAGAATCGGTGAAGGAATTGATACGAACCTAGGTGCCCGCTTAAACACCAACATAAGGAATCTGGTAGCCTCTTGGGTTAATTCCTTGTAGAGATGTTCGAATCTGTATCTGACGAAGAGAATATTCTGCCTGGTCTCGTCGGGATCTTTACCGCGAAACGGTGGGATACCAGATAACAGAACGTACATTAAAACACCAACCATCCAGACGTCCGTTTGAGGATGAGCCGGTTCTTCGTTATATATTTCGGGTGATCTGTAGTCGGGGTGACCAAGTTTTGGCACCGAGGTACCCAACTTGCTGACGAATCGAGCAGAACCCATGTCGACCAGTTTTATTTGGACCGATCTAACGGTGGACATGACCACGTTGTCTGGTTGGATATCGAGATGCGAATATCCTCGCCAGTGAAGGTATTGCAAACCGTCCAAGATCTGAGAAATGGCGGTAGCCACGCAGTTCTCCGTGTACTCGTGTCTACTCGAGAAATAGGTGAGAATGTCGGCACCTTGAAGCTTCTCTAGGACGAACATCGCGACCGTGGAACCCGGCGCCTTGTACGCAGTTTCCAGTAACGCTATCCTCTCGTGTCTCAATGAACGGAGAGCTTCGAACTCTCTGTTTACCTGTTTCTCGGTGTTTGCGTTCAGCTCGAGGATCTTGGCGACTATCACGCGGTCCGTGGCCTTGTCGACGCCTTTTACCACGGCGCAGAATTGACCTCTATGAATTTCCGAGATGAAGCTGTACTTGCTCGATAGATTGGTCTCGGTCGACCATTCGATAGGGTGATCCTCGATGGAATAATCCATGTGCGGTTTGTCCTCTTCCAACATTATCTCCTGTCCAGCTTCCGTTAGCTCCTGAAGATGCCTCATAGCTCTCGTTATCTGAACTTTCGGGCAACCCGGTGGCCTGGTCTTTATCAGTTTCGAGGGGATGCCTTTCTCGCTCCATCCGATGCGGTTTCGCGCTGCCAGACGAAAGTTGTAGCTCGTGTCTGGCTTCAAGTCTCTTACCAGGAAAAACTCGTGATCGATGTTCGAGGCAAGGTCTATCCAGTCGATGGAGTCACCTTCTCGAATTTGAAGGTTGTAGCACAAGACTGGGGAGTTGCCATCGTATTTCGGTTGTTTCCAGCGGAGCAGTATCTCGTTGTCCGATACATCGGATACCTGACAGTGTAAATACCAAATAGTGTATTCAAAGTAAGGAAAGTAGAGGTGGATGATTAATTGTAAAAATTCGAAGAATCGTTACCTCAGGGGAATCAGGACCCGAGGGAACAACAGCTTCTACCAATCTGCACCTGACCACTGTCTGTCCCAACGAGTTTCTCGCGACAACTTTGTAGCTACCCACGTCGTGTTCTTTCGTCGGATTGAAGCTGAGGATGGATCTGCCGTCTTTGTCTTCCGTCACCTTTATTCGGTTTGTTTCTTGAATCATTAGATCGTTTTTGTACCATTGGATCATCGGCTTGGGACTGCCGACAGCCAGGCACACCAGCTGAGCAGGTTTGCCTTCCTCGATCGGACGGATCTGCGGTTTTTCTCGGAAGAACGGTAGGTGTCCCTCTTTTTTCGACTCTAACATCGCCTCCGCCTCGGCGTAACTATCCAATCGTGTTCCCAATTCGTGTTTCAAACGTCTCAGCGTGAAGTTGTCCGGCGATCCGTACCTGTTGATCCTGGCTCGTCTTTCGTCGTCGATTTCTTCGTCCATCACGTCCGTGAATCGACGACGCTCGCGTATGATGGGCGCCTGATTTGAGACCGCACAAGAAATTATATCTTTGATGGATCCAGATTTCAGGCAAGATGCGAGTGGCTGACCGAGTGTAATAGAAAAAAATAGTTTTCGCTTACCCTCCAATCAAAGTTCTCGTCGGTAATGGTGCGAGAGAATCCTGGACTGCGGTTGCACGCAACCTTCATATACTCGCGCAAACGTACCGGGAAACCGGTGTCTCGAAGTTGGAGGAGGTACGTGTCCGGTCCATTTTGATAGCTACGAAATACGAAAATATCATCAACTAGTTAAAGTAGTCGTTAAAAGTATGCGATACTCACTGGCTTTCGCTCTTGACGACACCAATTTCCGTGTCGATCGGTTCCCTCGAAGGATATCGATTATCCCAGGCTTTGGCTAACGGTCTTTTCAGTGGACTATACGTTCGGTCGTCGCTGGGTTCAGGAGTGTATTTATGACCAGGCGGATAAACCATCCTGGATGGATGTTCGAAAGCTGTTTCCAATTTGCGTCTGCGGAACCATGTGCGGCAGGATGCGTTGTTGTACCAATCGCTAACAAATGGATTTACGCATTAAGAAAAAGTTTGTTTTGCTTGATACGATAGTTTGGATGAATAGCTCGACAGACCGATAAGCTCACCGATACAGTTTATAATAATTCTTCAAATTCTCCGACGGAATCTTGTAGAAATCGGTGGGAGATCGATCCACGTAGGTTATCCAGGGATGAGCAAGAGCAGCCTTGACGTCCATCCGCCTTTCGCAGTTGTACATCAACAACGAACGAATAAAATCTTTACCGTCCTCCGAAATGTTATTCCAACGATCATCAAATTCCCACTTTCCTTCTCTGATCTTCATTAGTGTCTCTTTGTCGTTGAATCCTCTGAACGGCGAGATTCCAGAGAGTAGTATGTACGTGATGATACCGACGGACCACATGTCCGTGCTGAACGATACTCCCTCGTTGTTGGTCACTTCCGGTGCCACGTACTCGGGCATTCCGTAAGCCAGGGTCATCAGTCTCGTCTGCGAGATTCTCCTGGAGAGTCCAAAGTCGCAGATCTTGAGATCGTCGCCTCCCGTATGCGATATCAACAGATCTCCGAGCTGGAAGAATCGTTTAGAGGAAAGAGATTAAAAGAGATTAGAGAGAGAGTAACGAGAGTGTAACGAGCAACCGAGAACAAGTTTATCGAAGCAAATGTTGTCGAACCGTTAAGCCGAGGTGAGCAAAGTGATTATCGTGCATGTATTCCAATCCCCAGAGCAGTTGACGAATGTAACCAGAGATCTCTGGCTCGGTGTAAAAAGCTTGCTTGGTCAAGGTGTCGACCAATTCGCCACCGGCAGCTCTATCGTTTGGTTAAGAAACAAATGGTTTGCTTTGGTTTACGATTCGACGAATGTAGAGTATGCAGTAACGATCAAAGATGTATAAAAAAAAAAGGTTTGTCTGTGAAAGGATACAGTTCTATTATCAGGGTGACGGACAGATCGTTTTCGTAGGCATCGTGCAGTCGCAGCAGCTTCCTATGATTCAAATGGTTCATAACGTCCATCTCGTTGTACATGTACGGTCTGATTTCTCCTGTTCCGTGCATCACCTTGGCGGCATAGTTTCTTCCGGAGCATCTCTCGACGGCGTGATAAGTGACAGCTTGGGTGCCGCGACCGAGTTCATCGCCTAGATCGTAATAGTCTTGGTACGGCTTGTCGTGACGCGTCTTTATGTCGGACTTTCTCTTGTACGTTCTGTATCCGTACTCGTGCTCGTTTTCTTCGACGTGCAGCATCACGGAACAGGAGATCGATCCCGCCACGTTTCCGGCGCTTATCGAATAAAGACCCTCGTCCTTGACGATGGCATCGTTGATGATCAGAATCGATGTATCCGGTTCGATGAATTCGATCTAGCACGAAATGTAAAGAAAATTTCAAGTCTAGCATGTAAAGAGAAAAGATGGCCGTCGAAAGATATAAAAACGAACAAACCCTTATTCTCGAAGAAGAGGTGAGAGGTTTCCAGTCCTTGTACCACTTGATATCCGGGAAAGGTATACCGGTGACGCGAGCCACCAGTTGGCCAGTTCTACGGACCATCACGATCACCTCTTCCGGTCTCTGGATAAACGACGGGTACTCTGCGATTCGTAGGCGAACCCTTTGCCTGGCTTCGCCGTGTTCGTTGCTGGCTACAGCTTCGTACATTCCTTCGTCCCTCTCCAACATTCTATTGATGAACAAAGTGGCTTGTCCGTTTCTCGTATAACTTTGGTCGTATCTGCCACCCGATTCTATCAACTGGTCGTTGAAGTAGTAGCTCATTCTCGGTTTCGGGTATCCGTACACGAACCAGAACAGACTACAATTGTGGTGTTTTACGCCGTACTGAGTATCGTACTCCTGACGAAGGAATCTAGGCGCTTGGGCGTAGTTGTCGTGAGGCGGTCTCTCGATGTCAAAGTCTTTCGGGAAGTAGGGGCTGGTTTCGGGACGAAAGTCGATGCCAGGCGGCAGGTAGGGGAAAAATTTCGGCGGATCGGGCTCCAATTTGGCGCGGTAGGTTTGCGCGAATGGGGACGGGTCGCTGATTCCGTACTTGTTCTCCACGCGGATACGAAACTTGTAGTCTCTAAACGGCTCTAGATTGCGAATGTCGCAGACGCAACTACGAATGCCTGACCGAACGGTGAACCAATCGCCATCGGGCAACTCGCACATCTCCACCTGATACGTGACGGGAATGCGGGGACCGATAGGGATGGACGGTTTCCAAGATAAGGTTAAATGACGGTCCATCATCCTGCTGATGATCGGACGGTCGGCCAACGGTAACGGTACTCCGGACTTGCGATATTTGTCGAAATCTGCGTACTGGTCGGCCAGTGGCTTCTTGGCGCGTGGTTCCAGTGCTGTTGACATTGTAACATCGGTAAGTTAAGCGAGTCCGGCAATCACAGCCAATCGCCACTAAGAATATCGATTTGGCCAACAGTTGGTCAAACTAACTCTGCTTACATTCGTAAATCAATTCCGCGCTGCAAGAGTCTTGGCCGTGAGGATTCGCTATCTTCAGGACGTATTTGCCCGCGTCCAATTCGTCGATATTGGCGATCGTCAAACGCACCAGGCTACCCTCTTGGTCCATTCTGATCCTGTCGGTCTGCCAGATCCTGTCACCGTTGCGATACCATTCGAAATCAGGCTCCGGGTAGCCTGTAATGCAAGCTGTAAATTTCGCTGGCATACCTCTGTATACCTCGCAGTCGCCGATCCTCTTTAAGAAGGACGGAGGTTCGATCTTTTGCATCTTTTCTCTGAAAGCAAACATTACGATTCTCAATTTTCTCCAAGATAACTGCTACTGCTACTGCCACGCGTACATGTACCATCAATTTTACCAACGGAAAGAAAATTAATTAATATGTTATATTGTACAGCTGTTATATCGACACATATGGTATAATAAGGTATAAAACGCACATTTTATCGACCACGGCCAAATTGGCCGCGCATTCCGCTTCGCCGCTTCTGTTAGTCGCTCGGCACTTGTAAGTGCCAGCGTCGTCGTAAGCGCAGTCCTTTACGTACAAACAGCAGGCATCGCCATCGCGTTTCATCTTGTACTTGTCGTCGTCTTTCAAGAGCGGTTTATCGTTGAAATACCAAGCGATATCCGGTCGTGGGACACCTGTAACGCGCGCTGGAAACTTGGCATCGAACGAGGGCAGTTGTTGAAGGTCCGTAAACTTTTGCGTAAAGCTCGGCGTCTGATAAATATTTCGAACGTTGGCTGTTGCTTTGGTAGCGTCCTGGCCTAGCGGATTGATCACGCGACACTCGTACACACCGGCGTCTCTCGGTTCGCAAGGATTGATTTCCAATTCCGTCTTTTTTCCGTCGCATGTCACGGTCAAACGATCGGACAGCTGTACAGGTAGCCCGTCTTTGGTCCAGTCGACGTCCGGTATCGGATTGCCCACGAAACAGACGGACAGATTCAACGGCTGACCTTCCTCGACGTTTGCATCGCGCATACGGCTCACGATAGCAGCTTTTTCCTCCGCAACGTCGGGCTGGAGTTTGCTTACGATACCGATAGTGCCCTTGCAGGAGGCCGTGCCCTCGGTGTTGCTCGCTACGACCTGGTAGTCCGCCGCATCTTCCGCTGTCGCTTTCTCGATGATCAACGCTTGGCTACCATCGGGCAGGCTGACGGTTTTTATACGTTGTCCATCGGGTACGATCTGGAAACGCGCAAACAAACACATTTTCGTCACGTCAACCTTGGACTTTTAACGATACGTTACCAAACGAACCTCTTCTCCGTTCTTGAACCATTGAAGCTGTGGCCTAGGTTTACCCACGACTTTTACCTCCATTTTCACCGGGAACCCTTCTACCACGGTCAGAGGTTGAAGACTACCAACGAATTCGGGTCGTTTCTCTTTCTCTTCGACCTCGACTTTAGCGGAACCAGTGATCTCGCCGAGCGAATTCGATGCCGTTAACGAATATGTGCCAGCATCTTCCGGACGAGCGCTGTCAATTCTCAGACCGATCAGTCCGTTTGGTTCGTTCATGAAGAATATCTCCTTTGCTTGACGCAACGGTATGCCATCTTTGAACCATTGCACCTGTGGATTCGGGAAAGCAACCAGTTGGGCTTCTAGCTTAAGAGGTTGACCAACGATCGCCTTGACATTTTCCAACGGTTTCGAGAACGATGGACACTTTCTTTCGGCTGTAACGTACAATAATATCATGGTATTTCGCGGAAGCAAATAACAATTTCGTTATAAACGATTCGAGTTTTCTATTAGGTGTACTTACGTCTGATCGCAACGGCGCACAAACAAGTGTGGTCACCGGTGGGATTCGAGATTACAAGTTTGTAAGCTCCGCAATCCGTTGGCTTGACGTTATCGATCGTAAGCTTGGTAGTGCCGTCCGGAATCGTTTCGATTTTCACGTGTTCGTCTGGAACGATCTTCTCCCCGTCCTTGAACCAAGCAACCTCGGGCATCGGACTACCGTCCAGCTTCGCTCCGAGTTCCAAAGGTTCGCCTTCGTCGACCTCGATCGACTTTGGTAGCGATTGGCCAAAACTGGGAGCGATTATTTTCATGTTCAACTGGCAATCGGTTTGCGAGCTACCGGCCACGTTGCTCGCTTGACACCTTACGTTGCCGACATCGCTTTGGGAGAATGTTTTGATCGAGTAGGTGCTGTCCACCGTGCCATCCACGTGGCTGGTTATCGCGTGACGACTGTCCTCCTTTACCGTCACCCCGTCTTTTAACCAGGTGACCGTTGGCTTCGGGATACCAGTTACGCGTATCTTCAGTTCTAGATCGTCGCGGTCTTTGCATTCCATGTCGGAGAGCTCCTTTAAGAAAGTCGGCGTCTCGGCTACGAAATATATCATATTTTCATTCGAAATCTTGTTGATTTACTGTAGGTACACGTAAACAACCGTTACGCGTTAAGACTCGATAAATCAAAAATCTGTTACTTACTATGCGGTTTGAGCGATGCCTGTGCGCTAGTTTCGCCGAGATAATTTTTAACGTCGAGCTTGTAAATTCCACCGTCTTCGACCTCGACGCTCTTAATGATCAGCTTGTATCTATTGTTTCGTTTATCTTCCGCGAAATCGAACCTGCTCCCCTTTTCCAGAATCTGCCCATCCTTTGTCCACGTGATATCCGGTTTTGGATTTCCTCTCACGATCGCTTCCCATTCGAGTGGATCTCCGACCGGTGCAGTGGCGTCCTTGAACTCTTCGATCTCCGGTCGAAGTAACAGATTCAAGAAAGCCTGATCGCGTCGATGAAATGTTTTATTCGAAACTGATACCTTTAATTTATATTAAATTTGATTTTGTTCGATATAAACGAAATTCCTACTAACGCTAGCTTCTGCTTCGCCGTATTTGTTGTTCAACTTGACCGTGTACTCTCCGGTATCTTGTTCCGAGCATTTCGGCACTTTTAGCGTAACCGTGGTCTCGGTCAGTTTGTCCGCTGCTGGTTTGTTGACCAAGGTGCACTTTAGACGGCTGTCATCGGCTGAGATTTCGTTACCTTTGAAATACCTGTTTGGCCGCGATTGCAACAGAAAAATTGCAAAGCCAATCGAAAGAATTCGGAGGTTGCGACAAGTTGCGCGTACGAATAACAAAGCTTCCGTTAGAATGTACAATAATACGTACCATGTGATTTCAGGAACAGGATCCGCCGTCAAGGTGGCATGGAATTCGCCCGATTTTCCTTTGGCTACGTCTACGTCGCTCAGAGGTTCGGTAAACTTTGGTTTTCGAAGCTCGTCGACGGTCCCAACTTCCAGGTATCCTTCCGAGCTGTCCTCGCCGAGTTTGTTCGTGAGCATACACGTGTACACGCCCTCGTCTTCCAGCGTCGCTTTGGTCACTTCCAAAGAATAGCTTTCTCCCGAGCTGGCGATCCTTAACCGATCCCCGGACCGCAATGGTTTTCCGTCTTTGAACCATTTTACGTCCGGTCTTGGCAGCCCCGTCGCCTTGATCTCGAACAATACCTTCTGGGTCTCGTATATCGTTCGATCGGAGAGAGTCGCGCTGATGATGTGAGGAGGTGCTAAGCGAGAAATGTACACGTACAAATTACAATGTATCCGTATCAAAATGACGGAATTGTCGCAACTAATAAACATTTTTTCCTTTGCCGTGCATCTAATGGGTCGTTGCGCTTGCCACGTGCTACTGCTGTTGGTGCTTTGTTATTCGATTCGACACACATTCTACCATCTACCTCTAAATGCTGGCCAATTTTGCTAATTTTCAAACACATTACCGGTACGGTTGGTTCGATAACGGGCCAACGACAAACACGAATGTCTGGCATTCCAGATATCGCTGCTTACCTGAACAAAAACGATGAAAACCTGGCCACGTTTCACTCATCTCTCGTTCCAAGAATCGGCAAGGGTTTCCCGTTAACATGCACACGTACAAAACACGAACGCGTTTTTTCACGACATTTTGCAACTGGTTACGAGACAACAGGGCCATGAAAATCTTTAAGCGAAAACAGAATCGATCGTGCTATTATCGAAGCCGGTATACAAGCGTAACAAGCGTATGGCGATGCATATAAAACTGATCGGGCAGGAAATATCCGCCTCGAGCAGCCGCAATCCGATGGAGCAATCCGGTCTCGATCATACCTGAATCTCTGCTAGATTCTTTTTCAAGGATATCGTCGAGCACGCTGCGCTGCCGTTTAACGCGATTCAGAAGCGCCTCGAGTTCCTCGTCAGCCTCTTCGTCGATGCTCAGGGCAGCTTTCAACGAGTTCTGCCTCGACAAGGATCTCTTCGACTCTATGGAATCCATTCTCTCTATTTGCGAACTCTGTCTCGACAGACCATTTCCAACAGACGCTCGACGCCGCTCTTCCAAATTATTCTCGATATTTTTCTCCGTAATCGCGATCGAGATCGAGTCGACGCGTTCCAGTTTTAGACTTTGTTTAGTTGGTTCGTTTTCCTCGATCGTGACAGTCTGCGGCTGATCCATCGTTTGGTCCATCACCTTTTCGGAACACTTTCTCCTTTCCATTTTGAAACTGTGTTTCGAGAGAGCAGCGTCCTCGAGTAGAGCAGTCTGGGATCGTTGCAATGTTTCGAGGGTGGATTTCTCGGACGGCGACTCTTCCAGCGATCGTTCCTCGACGATGGTCTCGGCGAGTAGCGTGCCTCTGTACGGTCTAGCCTCCTCCAGAGTCTTCTCCTCGATTTCGTTATCGTTACCGTTGCACTCTTCGTAGGATCCGTTCGCCAACTTGACATCTTCTGATAACTCGGCGCACTGCTGCATGTCGATGTCGTCGGTGCTGACGTCTCTGGAAATAGCCTTCAAGCTCGACTCGTCGTCGGAGACGGAAACGATCGAGACGCCGCGATTCACCCGAAGCCTCGACTTGTTGTCCTCGCTGGCCTCCGAGAACTCTTCAATTAGAATGCCGTTCTGCGGTTTTTGGACGGTTTCTTCTTGCACGGTGTAACTGTACGAACCAATCTCCTCGACACGAGGACCGGACGAGTGGATCTCCTGGCACTCGACCTTTGTCGCGGTCATCTTGCTGATCGTGTGGCTCTCGTCGGGACCTGCGAACGGTCTGGCTGGTCACGGTACCTTTTACTAAAACGCTACGAAACCGATCCCGAGCTTTGCTGCGAGCTGTCGTAGACGTAACGAGGAATTCGCGTAACCTTAACGCTTTTCTTTTATACCCCGTTAGAGGTTCGTCAACGTTCTATGGACACGTATGCCTAAGTATGTATGTATGTATGTATGTATTCGTATTACGGTGTGCCGTAATTTGTTTACGCGGCTGCCGGATCTTGCGACTCGCGACCGATCGCATCGTTTCCCGAACAAACCCGACGTACATACTCTATCTTTACCTTTGGTATAGTAATGTAAGTACGTTAAACGATATCGGGAGAGTGCTCGCGAGTGCTGAACGATTCAACCGAAATCCGCGCTCGCAACTATCGTTACGCGTGCTATTGTTTCAGAGCCGTGGACGATATTACCTGTGAGTATAGCTTCGTGGGTCGTCGTGGAGGCCACTGAGATTGTAATCGTGTCACCAGGACCCCGCGTTACTTGGACGTTTTGTGTCTCCAGTTTCACTCGACCTGAGAGTTATCAGACATAGTTGTTTGGGCTACGATCTAGCTCTACGTTCAATCAGCCATTTCTTTCAAACTTATCGCTTATCGGTGAGGCTATTTTAGCAACCGTTACAGATTTATATTGCCTTTTGACAACCGATGTCAGCTTAGCAATGGTTAAAATCGTCTCGCCAGGACTTGTTCTGGACGATTTACAAAAAAAAAAAAAAAACTGTGCTCGCCAAGCAAACATTGACAAACGACCTCGAGAGCTTGTGCTCGAGTTTCTCTTTGAACGCGAATCGCGCTGCATTTTAGTTTAGCAGAAAAAATAAAAGTTTTTCTAAGGCTACAAAAAAGGTTTTGTAAAAACGGCACGTTTCCCCGAACGTTTCAAAATTTTCTTACCAAAATATGTCGCGCGATCGAATCGCGTCGATCGCAGGGCATACATTCAAGCTTTGAAGCGTTTCTATAGCAGACTTGAATAATCTCTATACAGCTCACTCTTTTACACTCTTTGTTTTATTTTTACGGTGTTACCGACGATCGATGATCGATTATCGATTCTTCGACGACCATTCGATTACCTTCCGGTCCCGATTCCTCCGCGTGTTGCTTGTTCGGGCCAACCTCGTCCTCCTCGACTTTCTGCACCGTCGTCTCCTCTTCCTCTACCGTGATCGTCTCCTTTGTCAATTCTGTTTTTTCATCGACGGTTTCTTCCGTTTTCGCTATGGAATTTAGACATGCACACATTGGGATTGGGTGTCGGAAAATCGTTAACATATTTTACGATCACGTTTGGGACGAAAAAATGGTGATTATCAGATCGAGTACAAGAAAACAAAACGAATATAAAGACATGGATAGGGCCAGATAGAAAGACACGAGAGGAAAGAGGCTAGAAATTCGTGTTGCGTTTTTCTCGGAGAGGAAACGACCAAAATGAAAACGAAACCGTACCTTTGGCTTGGTACATGCTGAACGTTGATAGTCTCTAGACTCTAGAGTCTAGGCGCACGGGCGCACGGGTGGACGCGGACGCGAACGAGGACGGTTCGCTGTTAATTCTCGTCAATTAAAAATACGTAAATTCGTTTCTTAACGTTCTTCGTAACATTATTTAGATGCAATTCAATTTGCATTTTCATCTAACCGATACATCTGATTGATATTTATATGGTCGATCAAACATGTCGGCAATGGAGCAGCGCAACAATTGTACCTCGTTTCGTAGGGGAAACGAGGGAAAATAACTTTGACGATAACTTACTCATTACGATGACTTTGCTTTTGCTGGTAACGTATCCGAGTTCGTTTTCAGCTCGAACCTCGTAGACGCCTCCGTCGGAACCTTTAACCAAAGTCACCGTCAAATCGTAGCTCTCCTGACGTTTGCTGTCCCTCGTTATTTTGATTCGTGCATCGGCGGATACCTCCTGCCCGTCTTTGAACCATTTTACTTCGGGATCCGGTGTGCCGGCCACCTCGAATATCAACTTTAACGTGTCGCCTTCCTTTATCCTTTGATCGGCCAACTTCTTTATTAATTTCGGCCTCGTTTTCACTGTTAACGTCGAGCTACTCTTGGTCTCGCCGTACTCGTTCTTCACCATGCAGGTGTACGTCCCTTTCAATTCGGACTTGGCATCCGAGATGAGCAATTTGTAGACGTCGTCCTCTTCGCTGCGAGTAAACTCTTTACGTTTTTCCGTAATCTCTACGTTTCCGATGTACCTGTTGGGACGAATCTATGTTTACTACATATTACACTTGGACTTGGAGTGTTGGATGAACAATTGATTGTAAGATTTCTAACATACCAGTGTACACTCGGCTTTGGAAAACCGTCCACTTGTACGCAGAATTCGATGTTTGTCTCACCTTCGTTCACCGTCACGTCACTCATTTTCGTTTTGAACCTCGGAACACCCTTTACCTAAAGAAACGAGAGAAAGAGAGGTTACTCGTGTTAAAATTGTCAACAGAAGCGACAAATAAAAAATTTCAATTTATTTCTTACTTGAATCTTGGTTTCATCCGACACCGCGCCATGCTCGGAAATGACTTCCGCTTTGTAAACTCCCGCGTCTTCGCCTAACGCACCCGTGATCTTTAAAACGAACCTGTTTCCTTCTCGAAGCATCTTAACACGACTATCTTGCGTAACGATCTGGCCGTCTCTGTACCAGTTGACAGTGGGTGGCACTTGAGAGTCAACGTCCACAAACAACGTAAGCGTATCGCCTTCGTTCAGGATCTGCGGTTCGCCCAATCCTTTCCTGATCTTTGGCGGACTTATCACTCTGACCTTCCAGATCTCTGTCGTCTGATTCACATCGTTACGCGCAACGATCGAGTAAGATCCAGCATCGTCCAAACGAGCGTTCTTTAAAACGAGTTTGTAGGTGTCGTTCTCTTCCTTGACGATGCTTATACGATTGTTCTCTTTAATTTCTTGACCGTCCTTGTACCATTTCACTTCGGGCAATGGGGTGGCTTCGATCTCTAGAATCATCGTCACCGTTTCGTCCATGATGGCTGTTACGTCCGTTTGCTTCTTGATAACCTTTGGGGCGGATTTCACGATTAGCTCGATCTGCGTAATGTCTTCGCCCAGCTCGTTTTTCGCTCTGATCGTGTACGTTCCCGCGTCCTTTGCCGTCACTTTCTTTATCACCAGAGTCATGGATTCCTCATCCTCCCAGAGGTACTTGTATCTTCCACCAGCGACGATTTCCTTACCGTCCTTGGTCCACTTGATGTCAGGTTTCGGGTAGCCTCTGATTTGAAGCTCCAACATGGCCGATCCACCGGAGCTCGCTTCCGAGTGTCTCATTTCTGAAACGAGTTTTGGCTTCTCTGGGTCTTTCAACAGTTGGTTTACCGCGCCCTGGACTGTCAACTCGGCGCTGCAGCTAATGTTGCCTGTACGATCGAAATTTCAAGGTAAATAGTAAATAGTAAATACTTGTTTTCTTCTATTAGAAATTACCTGTGCTAGTCTGCGCAACGCATGTGTATAGGCCAGCATCTTCGGGCCTTACATGCTGGAATACCAACGCTAAAGTGTCCTCGTTGTCCTGGAAGAGCACCTTGAATCGTTCTTCGGGATCGAATGGTCGTCCATCGCGCAACCAGGTGAACCGGGGTTCCATACCAGGCTCGAGAAAGTTCTCTGGAAGGTAGAGCAACTTTTCGTCGGTTACGGTTACCGATGCTTCGCACGACGTTTCTCCGTATCGATTCTTCGCGGTGCACGAGTATTTCCCAGCGTCTTGTTTTTGCACGTCATCGATAACCAATTCGTAGAACCCTTTATCCGCTTGATCGGTGACAATTTTTATGCGTGAATGGTTTGCGTCGATCGGAACATTATCCTTGTAGCTAGATAGTAAGCAAAATTTACGTGGAATACATTCGTCATTTTTTTTTTTTTCGATGGATAATAATAAAGAAACGGTAGTCTCCTTACAATTTCATGTCAGGGTTCGGATCTCCTTTTACTTTGACCATGAAACGTAGATACGTATTCTCCAACAGCTCGGTGTCTTTCAATCGTACCAAAAAGATGGGCGCGTTAGCTTCCGCTCTTGCTTTCTTCTCTTCCGGAGTGACTGCGATTGTTAGACCAATTTAGATACATGTGTCAAATGTTATTATCGTTTCGATTATTGGATTCGATCATTTACGATAACGATAACAGAAAGTAAATAAAAACTCATCATCATTGGTACGCTTACGTTTCTGTACAATCAGTTGTGCTGTACACGTGGATTGACCCTCGCTGTTTATAGCTCGGGCGATGTAAATACCAGAGTCCGATTCGAGGACATTTTGAAGCGTGAGTTTGAAGGTTTTTCCAACCGCGGAAGCTGTTATGCGATCGGCCAGTCTGTCGTCCAATGGCTTGTTGTCCTTCAACCATTGCACCATTGTAGTCGAGTCGGTTTGCAACAGGGTGCACTCGAAACTGGCCATTTCTCCAGCTATGCGAAAAAATGGTGAACGGTTAACGAAAAATAATATGCCGAACAGGACATGGAACTTTTCTTGTTTTAGACAAATTATTTGCCTGTCTCTTTGTAAGCGTGACAAAAAAAAAACGTATATACAAGATTAATCAAAATTTAGGATAAAACTTTGACAAGTTTATTCAACTCTCAATGAAACGACAGTAATTAAAATTCAAGTATTACACGTCTTTAATTTGTACTACCGCGTTTCACTGTGTCGTTGTTTATTTATATCTCGTTTGCTTAATCAACGCGACGGTGAGAAGCGTGATACGAATAGACGTAGCTAACATTGACAAAAATAGGGACACAAATATGTAGTTTCCTACGTAAAATCGGGGCAAATGTTTGTGAAAAAGTAATGAAAAAGAGTTGCTACTTGAAAAGTCTATGTAAATTACAGTAAAGCGAAATCGTGTTAAGTCGATGAGTGTGCAGTGTGCAGTGTGCAGTGTGCAGTGTGCAGTATGCAGGATGATCGAAAGTTGTGTTGCGTTGTAAAACGTGTCATGTGTGTTGGCGAATGATAAACTGTAACAACATCTAGGATTAGCAGTGAAGCTTAACCAACCGCCTAGTGGAATGTGTGGAAGCGTTTTACCCAGCTGGCTAGAAGGAAGATGGAAGAATAAGAAGAATACGGAACATTTCAATGATACGTGATACGGTACGACAAACAAGAGATTGACAGAAAAGAGCGCAGTACGGCGGATGATCGAAATAGTAGAGAAACTGCGTCGATCACTTTACCTACGGCGTGTATCAGTGCCACGTTATTTTCTGGTATCGCTAGAACAGTAAAAATGTGTCTTACGTCATGTGCTCGATTCTGCTGTTTGCAATCGAAAATAGTTTTTTATTTGTATCGAACGATGCGCGAATTCTTTGAATCAGTGACAACGTTACGCGATACAAAATTAACGAAAAGAAACTTTGAAAATAAATATGTATTATATGTATATGTACAGTACAAATTAAACAAATATTTCCAGCTGACATTTTTCCTATTTCTCATTCTCGGTTAACCATTTACTTTTATGGTACAAGATACAAGGTTTAGTTACTACTTTTTAACTACTTACGTTCGACGTTGCTGCCTTGGACTGTCTTGACAAACGTTGGTTTTCCTATTCCGCCCTCGGTGATCCTCCCCATGTTCGATCTGGTTTCCATCGAAGCAGCATTGCTACCTTGATAGGAACTCGAACTCGACTCCGTCTTCACGGCACTAGTAGATGACTCGAGGAACGCGGTTGTGGCATTGCGAGTGCTGGACACCGAGGAATATTCTGCGAGCATTAACCAAAAGAAAACCGTATCGGGTCTATAGTATTGTAAAAATGTCGATTAATAAAAATAGTGGTTTTCTTCGTAAAGAGCACGTAAAAAGCTACGCGTGCTCTTGTTCCCGAATAATCGGCCAGAAAAACATTAATTAGTACCTTCCACAAGTTTGGAAGAGCTGTATCGACTCGCAGAGTATCTTCGAGACATGTCTGCGCTTTCCTCTTCAACCTTGGCTTTCTTACTGTCTGGGTTGCCCGGATTCCCTGGGTTCTCTTCTTTTCTTTTCTCCGAAAGACAGGGCTTCTCTTCGGATCCTGGATTTCCTTCTTTCTTAGCTCCTGGATTCCCTTTGATATCTTCCTTCGTTTCGGGCACCTCTGTTAACTGCAAATCGTCCGCGGCGTGCTCTGCGAGGGCTACCACGTCGCTCGCGTATTGTCGAATTTCTTTCAGCCAGCAGACCTTTACAGGATCCTTGTGGGCCACCAAAGTGACGGGGTACGCAGGATTCGATGGACAGTGTAACTCGAAAGTCCGTAGATCCTCTGGATGGTCCTTTACCTCTACTTCTGGCAGCTGACAATCAGATTTACGTAAAATACAAGTTGAAAATGCGTTACTTTAACGAAACCTTGTAGATACATATATATACTCACTCGAATAATATCTTTTAGGACGAAAACTGATCTGTCTTCCGATATTCGTCTGACTTTGCAGACGAGTATGCGAGCTTTAAACAGAAACAGGTACCTCTCTTTGTTCTTGTTGTCCTTGTCGATCACCGTGTACCACTCCTATTACCGCAAAATCATATTTTTATATGCGAGTACAGTTTACAAGGGAATCGCGATCGAAATTAGTCTAGTCGGGCCGTACTAACATGCGTGAGTAATCTGCCAAGTTTATGGATATTTCCTTTGTATCCTTCGATATTGCTTATGAATTTGTTATCCGTTGCCCTGTGCGGGATACCTAGCATCAACTCCAAAGCTTTTTGGAGGTCGTCGCAGTTTTCGCCTAGTCGGGTCGAATACTTGACCAGCTCCTGAAGACAATCGCGGAAATTTAATATTCTTTTTTAAATAAGAAAATCTCGTTCGTGGCCTCGGTTCGACGTTTACGTTTACGTTAACCAACGAGTTCAACTGTCAATTTCGACGATTTTTATTTTTCGCTTGGAACAGACCTATGCTACAGTTTTTCTACGATAGACGAGTAGCGATGGAAAGGATAACGCGTCGCGAAGATGACCCGTTTTTAGCTTGCTAAATCCGTACGGCGCCCACTCGTTCGCACACCACCAAGATACGCTCCGTCGCGGTATTATTGTATAACTATACCTCGTCGAACTTTGTGGCTTTCCTCGATCTATATCTATCTACCATGGGTGAAAAGCGGTGGTTTCGAGTAAAATGAAGTCGATCGAATACCGAATACCGAATACCGAATACCGAGATCCGTCATGGGAACGCAACGTTGGAATAAAGTCGTCGTGGAATTTGAAAACAGGGACAAGAAGAAATTACAATAAAATATCCATACAATAATTGATACTTTGGTATGCGTTTTCAAGGTGAAGCGGCAAGTATTTTAGCGCCGAGCTATTTTTGTCTGACACGAACGAATTTTTGGCACGAATATAGGTCACTTGCGTATTTTACAGGTCGCTGTGTCTATCATCGAGTCGGTTTTCTTTAAATGCCAATACAGCAGCAAAAAGTGTCGAAAACTTGAGAGATTTATATCGAACAACGCGTTAAGCATAAAGCGTTCAACGACGCTCGATACGAGACCTATCGAGTTTCAGTTTCAGCAGCATCTTTATCTTTGCGTGTGTTTTATGCACAACTACCGGAATGCTTTCAAAAGATACACTCGCCACGCTGTATTTCCGTCAAACACCCTTGAAATGTATTTCGGATGCGGATTCACGGCAGCGTAATAATTTCTTTTTCGAAACGGGGCCAGGTCGCGAAAAATTGCATACGCGGAGAAAACAGATGTTTCGATGATTAATTTTACCTTAAGCAGAAGCTGGTAGTCGTTTATGCGTTGTATCGGAAGCTTCAAGTGTTCCGATAGACTTTTGTCGTCGTGGAGAGTCTGGCTCAACTCCTGCGAACAATAAAGTTTTCACAAACCCGTACCATGTTTGTTTCAAGGTTGCTCCTTTTGCCTGACAGACATTGATAACGTAAATAACATAAATAAAAGAATTTGATTTATTACGACGTAGGTACGCGTATCTCAAACAGATATTAAGCTTATCGATGCATTTTTCCATACATATTTTAAATATTATACAATTCTACGAAAATGTTGGTCATTGTTCAAACTATAGCGTTGCGCGCAAACGTTTCAAAACGAAAGATGAAGATTAGAATGCGTAAGAATACATTTGGATTTGTACAGGTACACACGCACCCTGTTCTTGCCTCGGTCCTATTAACACATCGTGGAACAACCAATTGTTCGCAACTGTAATTCGACACCAAGACGAACAGATGCGTATTTTTGGATGCGACTAGACTTTTCACGACACTATTTCCAATCGATCGAACTCTAAGTTTAACAAACACGAGCCAACATTACGATTAACGTTCTAAACGAGTGCCGATTACCGATATCTTCACGAATCGCCTTCTACCCAAATATCAAACTTAACTTTCGCTACCAAACTACACATTGCAGTTGCTTCACAATTTCAATTTAAAAAGTTGGCGGTATCCTGCGATACGTGACTAAACTTTCGACTCGACTCGACTCGACTCGGTTCTAAGATAGCTGAAACTCGGAAAACAGATTAATTCGACGATCGATTTCGACGCAAGAAATAACAGAAATTCATCGATAAAGTGTAAAGTCTTTTAAACTTGAAGAAAATATCTATACCGGTTCGATGTCGAATTTTGATCGGATGAAACAATGTTCGATTGACGAAGAACGCGGACTGAAGAGAAACGGAAACGGAAACGGAAATGGAAACGGAAACGGAAACAGAAACAGAAACAAAAAAAAGCACCGGCGCTGACGACGACGCCTTACGTCGACGTCGACGGAAGGGCTAACACAAACACACGTTAACCGGGGTCAAGGGAGGTAAACAGAAAACACGGTTGTTCGTGTTTCGAGTAGACGGTTCGAGGAAGATGCCGCGACTGGTCGCAGACTGGATCGAGTCCCTGCTCTTCCGTTGATTCTCTTCCTCGAAGGGGATCCGCAGTCGGTGGTTACCGAAAATCACCCGCCACCAGACCAATACGGCCACGTCTATACTTAGACGCCGAACGAACTCGTGGACTGACCACGCACAAAAACAACGCGAACAGTCTCCGGATCGTCCCTTGATTAGTCTCGTTTCAACCCTTTTCGCGTCGAATGGATTCTAACGAGCGCGGCAAAAATAAATGGAACGTACATTTAAATTACAAACGACGGACAGTACCGTCTCGTAAATGCTAACGTAAATAATAAACGAGAAATCTTAACGTCCCTAAGGCGCCTTTGAAACCAGACACGTTTAAACTTGTATCGCGCAATCTAATTTTAATTTTTACGTTATTAAGCGGTTGTCCACGAGTTGTGAAAATTTTGCTGATCTTGAGTCAAGTTCCAGAAATAACGCGACGAATCATGAGAAAAAAGCAAACAACGGATTTGATGTAACGAAACGACGCATCGGCGTCGGCGTCGGCGTCGGCGTCGGCGTCGTAGCTCGGTATACTTTTGGGGCCACCCACGAGCAGTGGGTATGCTAACGCTGCTAACAGTTACATACAATGTTGCTCCGACATACATACATTCATACATATACATGTATGTATAGCTCTCAGCGTTGAATGCTCCATTTTCTCATCTAAGAAGGGTTACACCGGCTTCTGTTATCGCGAAATGACAGCAGCGATTCTGACATCACTGCTCGATAACGTGGCACTTTCTTCCTTTCTTTTCAAAGCACGCGTCTTGGCCGCGAGACTCTCGCGCATAAGCAACAGAAGCGAAAGATGTTCCCCGCGCGTTAAGAATAAACTCGAGCTATTTCGAGGGCTGGACAGACGCCCGCTTACCCCCGCTTGTTACGTAATCGCGAAATTTCCTCCGATTTCCATGGACAAAACTATCGGCCACCGCGGAATATCCTGCAAGTCTTTTCGTCCGGCAGACATTATACGATTTGCGCGCAAAATTATATCGAAAAAGTAGATTTTTATTTAAAAAGAAATATATGTGAAACGATTACGAGGATAACATGTGAAACGCTCGTAAAAGTAAATTATTGTCAAAGATAATTATAATTCATCGAAGCGCGGAGAATCGTCACGAACGGATCGAGAGCGCGCGTACGAAATCGTTGGAAAGCAAATTGCTTTTTGATTTGGGCCAAAGATGCCGCGGTATCGTGGATCCTAGCGTCGAAATGGCAAACTACAAACTCATCGAACGGAAATCTTTCTTATCGTCTTAGTTAGTTCGCTTCGCGAAACGCGGCAACTTTCCAATATTCAAACTTTGTTGCGTACAAGTTCTCAAAGATACAATTATTACCCATACGGTACTATGGATACTAATCGATGCGTTTAATTATCGACTAACTGACCTCAAAGTATTCCCGTACGGGGTCGTTCATCTGTAGAAACTCTTGAGCACCCGGTTCGTCCCTGCAGTAGGCCACGTGTTTGTCGAAATCTCTCTCCTAGAGCAGTAATTTTTAATTAGGATATCGTATCGTTAACATTTTGCCAAATCTCGAGAGCAAACTATAATACATTGTCAAACATAGGCGTTCCGTTAGATTGTTCGAAACGATGTTTGGATAAAATTCAAATTAAAAAGAAAATACAAAATATTCGATATGAACTCGTTAAAAAAAAAACTTTCTACTTTTCTACTTGAAAAACCGATCGATTCGATAGTTGAAATCGCAATAAAATATGTTTCATTCACTTACCAGTCGTAAAAATGTTTTGCCGAGCATACGTGGCTGATCCGCATAGTATTTGACACCCTCGATCAACACCCTGCCGAACGATCTAAGTAAGGCTCGAATTAATTTCCACGCTAAACCACACGCCATGCCTACGCGGCGAACGAGTCCATCCTCGATCGTTTCAATGCGACATTTAGGGGTATAGGAGGGCAACATTTACTATTAAATTCGGGACATGTTCGCTAACTATTCGCAACACCATCGCAACCACTCCAAGTTTATTAAATAGGACAGTGTTATCGATAGCATCATACTAAATTATATTATTACATGTATTAATGAATAATTCTTTAAAAAACTCATTTCCGAGATATTGGGACACGGTGAGCAGTACGATTCGGAAGCGTGCTCTTAAATACGAGGAAAGGTGCTCCACACTTTTGAAACAACTCGATCGTATTAAATACTGCATAAGATTAATTACCACGAAACACACGGCCACACAAAAATATGCCTTATTCGCACAACTTACGTCGTTTCGCTTTGCTAAAGGAAAAGAAACGTATGCTGGTAAACGTGTACGATGTGTTCGTGTTTGCGTGTGTTTCATCTTTTTTCGTTCAACTCGGATACAAATCGACAGGTAGAGAGGATCGTGACGGGTCTGATACATATTAAATTACGGGTGAACGCGGACGTATATTTTTTATACGAATATTTATCGTATCTTGCGCTTTGCGTGAATCACTGTGCGAATAGTCGTTGTACGTTTAAAGGTGTGCATTTATCTTGAACGGACGTCGCGCCGTATAAGCGTGAATAGCGAGTACCCACGCCGCCGCGCCGAGACGTTGGTGCTCGATACATTCGTTGATGGTACATCGAAGCGAGGACACGCTCGATTCGCGTTCGTAAATTCGTCACGATCGCGATCGATCGAAGCGAATGCTCAGCCGAATGCGCGCTTTAACGATCAATGTCAGATGGAAAGTGTCGCAGTGAACTTGTATCTTTTGCCGATGCTAGTTGAGCCTGTATACATACGTATTGTGAAAATCGGCGATTTGCTTCAGGTTCGTGAAAATGATGTCTTTGTTGTCGCGCACGACCCGTGGTACGTCTGGATTGTCGAGCGGATTCAAGTAACGTTCGACGACCAGCTGCAGGTCTCTGCCAAATTCTTCCTCGGTCTCGACCAGTTCTTTCACTACAGCCCTACGAAAGATTATCGGTTAGCTAAGGGAATCATACGGAAATCAGTTTTTCACTCGACCTATTCAAAACGAGCAAGCATCGTTGTGTTTGTTCTTGTTCTTGGCTTATAAAAATGTATCGCTTTTCGAAGAATTTCGCCATGCGAAGGATAGTCATTTCTCTCGAGCTGCTTTAATCGCTTATTTTGATTATGGCTAACAAACTCACTCTCTTCGAAAATGCGAATCCTCGGGTCGGTGTCCAGTCGCTGAGTCCTCGCTGAGAGCGGTTTGCATCAAGATGGACATAGGCAACCATCCTTCCCTTGAATCGGCTGTACGAACATACACTCTGCGAAATAAAAGAAGAAAGAAAAATAAATAAATATTTGACAAAAATTGATGTCCGAGATAAATTTATGTAGACCGAATCCATTTCCATCGTTGGGAGGTAATGGAAATGGTTCGCTTGAAATGGTATTGGTGAATTCAAGGCCTAACGAGCCAAAGGGGCGGCCAAGAAATTTTGCGTTTCATTGAATGAACGAACGCGAGAATAGGGAGACCCGTCGTTACTGTTACTCGCTAAATTCAAATATAACTTTTCGTCGCCCACGCACTCGTCCATCTACCTATTCCTTTTAATAACCCGAGAGAAGTGTATTTTTGGTAATTAGTCATATTCCGGTCTATTTCTAATGTCAGCGGAAAAATTGTTTGCGTGTTTGTATTCAAAGCGTGAAAAGCTCCGAATACAGTGAATCCATCCAATGTTTGGTGGTAAAACAAGCATCGTGCCGATTAAACACAAAACAAAACGAAAATAAATGGAAACTGTATATCGTATATGGTACTCTATAAATCCAATCCAATTTTACACACACACACACACACACACGCGCGCAGGTATAACAGCGCAGGTTTGTTCAAAGTTACAAAAAATCAACTTCTCGATGTTATACCGTGGTAAATAGTAAACAGCGTACTTGTTACTCGTTGCCGAACAAGTACCGGTGAATCGATGTTTCAGCTTGAACCTTACCTTTGCGCGAACTTATTTTCAGACCTGACCGTTATTTCGCCTTCCTAGGAATCGAGTTTGGCAAGCCAATAGAACGGAACAAGACGTTATTCGCTAAATTACGTAATCGGAACTTATTTAGATGCGACATTTAGCGTTAAATCAACGCATTTCCAGAAATAAATTCTAAAAATGTCACAACTTTTCTAAAAGACGCGAAAGCGATCGGGTCGGCTAACGTAAATTCGCGTTTACTTAATTATCCATACAATTCGTTTCAACGTCACCTACGATTGCTGACACTAGCTATTTAAATTCGATGCGAATTCGTTAATTGGCGCGGTATCGAATTTGTGATTTTGTTGGCCGAGAGCTAATCGCGGGAACCGTCTCCGAATAAATTTTTATTCGCGGCGCCTTGAACTGTGTGTCGAAGGTGCCACCACACATTGCCTGCCTCCGTTTCCTTTACTTTGTAAAATACTGGGTTAGATAGTCGTTTCGGTACGATCGCGAAGGATAGGGGGAGGGGTGAAATACGACGAGTTCATTGGCTTCACCGTTAACATAATGCGTGTAGGCTACTGTTTGACCGGAGCACCTGTCGTTGCTATATTTCGTGCACGGATTTAGTCGTGCGCGTCGGTGTAAACGCGGTTTCGGTTTCGCTGTCGCTTTTGCATCGAGTCTTTGTCGTTCAATGAAGGCCTTCGCTTTCCTCACCGTTCGACCGTTGTTCTGTTATTGTTCGAACGAATCGCGACGCGACGTTCGCAAGCTTTCCATCGATTCATCTACAGATTCACATTGTCGTATTCATTCGATTCTGTCGCGACTCAAATGCTGACAAATTCGAAAACGATCGCGTAGCTACAATTTGTCGTTTGGCTCGCAGCTGCCGAGACTATATTTCAGTGACCGGTAGCGCCTCGAGGCCTGACGATGACGCGCCCTTGGCCAAGTCTGCAGAGTTCAATGCGGAGCATCGAGTCGATGATCTTTGCCGGTATCCGTCGCGTCGTAATCGATCTTGACGTTTCTTCGGTTTACTCGAGATTTGTTTTCGCAACAGCAACATCTGGTCTTTTCGGAACGTAAATTTCGCTATCGAGAAGGTGACTTGATACTTTACCTCTGAAGGCTGGTATCCGAACTCGATCTCGCGATGTTTCGTGCACGAGGATCGGCGTGTTTCCTACGCGGCCGTACCGACAATTTGTGCCACGCTGCCGAGTTGTCCAGCACATCGCCGACCTGTCCGATCTCCAGATCAGGATCCAGCTTGATCTTTCTACAACACGGTCAAACACCCGGAATAGATCCTCGGTTCGGGCTCCTGCCCGTTTTACTCGAGCTTTCCATGCAGACTAAATATTATTCTTCGTTAATCGAAGCGGGTTAGCGATGCGTTAAATGCGCGCGAATCCCGCGATGCTTTCAGACTTTCGCGTCTCTTTTAGCTTCGCCAGGCATTTGCACTTTTTTGTTATTCAGTTTACGGAGCATATTTATAGCGGGCTAGTCTATTTGTAGCAGTTAACGTTCTTTACGTGGACAAGATTTCCCCAATCGTGGGTCCGACGAGTTCGATGATCGAGGTGATTCTTAATCACGCACCTCCGAAAGATAACGAATTAGGCAATGAAAATTGTGCCGTCGACCTAGAAATGATAAGAACCACTGGTTTAACGTGACGATTGTTTTGTTTTCGTCGGCGCAGCGGCGGCGGCGGCTGCGACGGTCCATCGAACCGAGTCGCGAGAATGGTAGCTGTTGCAAGACGATTCGAGGTTGTCGGAGTTTCGCGTGTCCGTGGACCTCGCGAAATTTTCCGTTTGCGTTCGCATGCTCCCGCACCCTCGACGTATTTTATAAACGCTCCTGCGAGAAACGCCGCCGGCGAAACGTCGTTCCGCGTAAAAATATCGCCGCGAAAATAAGCAACGGAGAAATCTACACGGGCTGATTCGTCACGTTTTGACACGTGGATCGGCAGTGCCGTAATTTCTGTCGGCGACTTGGAGCTGCGTTATAATGTTTCACCATCTTTTATATTTTCTTTTTGTGTAATGTAAAGGACAAGTTGCGTAAAGCGGTGTTACAGCAGCGATTTACAGGATTAATTGTTAATAGCGTTTAAACGTTTCCTCGTACCATGGTCAAAGATTCGGAATCAGACAACATCGAATTGCGTTTCTTCCAAAGAAGACATGCATCGTTCGAACGTGTTAGAAAATCGTGCACAAGAAAAGAGTTTTTTCAAAAGTGACAGATCGCATGGCTTCTATCCGTACACGCGTAGACTATATAGGGTCTGCGGCGAGTATTATTTTTGGCCTGCCACGCGTTGCATGCACACACGCACACACACGGAAATAGATTTTAGCGCGGCTGTGCTCTGACACGCAAAGTCAACGATCCAACAAGACACCGTGGAAAATTTGTTTCCCTTCGTTTTACATACGAAGCGAACCGACTGGAGGCCGCTTACTTGGCTGGATCGGCATATTCGAGGGCCTCGACGATGTCGCCAACGTTCACGGTGAATCCATCCGTCTCGCTCTTGTAATCCTTCACGACGATATAATTGTCCAAGGATTTCTGTAACAAACGCAAAGATGTATACTGCCGCGAGTTCTTGTACTTGTATCGCAAGTTTTTCTCGAAAAGGTTTCGAGTAAATTCCACCTGAATCTAAACAGGTTTAAAGAACGAATCGTGGAAGAAAGCGCAAATGGCGTACTATCGACAAACTCTCGAATCCTTTAACATTACCCGCTCACAGCTATTCTCTTGCTGGAAACTGCTCAATCTCCGAAGACTCGGCGTGTTTTCCCTGCTAGCAGAGTATCCGCGAGATCGATCCGACTTTGACATAACGACACCGTTGTTTTCTTGCCTCTGATGATACGTGCCGTTGCCGGATCCGTCCAAGCTGCTCGCGATCGAAGTGGTCCCGGTGAACGTGGAGAGCATCTCAACGTCCGCATCCTCTTCTTTGGCGACGGGACAACAGTACATGGAGAAACGATGAGCGGTGGGACGATTGAGTCTGAGCGCCGAGAATACGTGAAGCGGCTCGAAATGGTGGATTCCATCCTCGTCGAGTACCGTATAGGCCACTTGACCGGTCAGTACCGATCTGGAGGCTTCTCGGGGAACCACCGCCTGCAGTCCCTGTTTCAAGATCATGAAAATGCTCGAGGATCTGTGACTTGTTCTCAAAAGGAACTCCTCCATCGCCAGACTGTTGTCGGAACGAAGCAAAGCCGTTGGTACGTCTGCCGATGATTGCAAAGGTGCATCTTCGGGGACGATCATCAGAGCGGCGCTTTCTCTGACGAGAGTTCGGAGTCGCGGATCGGTTCTCGCCAATTCTGGGTCGCTGCAGAGTTGTCCCAGAACGTTGACGAAAGGTGGCCTTTCCTCGGCTAGTTTCCTCATTACGGTCAACCTTCTCAGAACGTCCAACGTCACTCTGTCGCTGGCTAACGCGCGCGTCGACTTTTCGTCGCTGACCACTGCCAGAAGGCTCGTAGCAGTATCGGACATACCCAAAGCTCTGGCCAATCCTACAGCCTGAAGGAGCATTTCTCGGACGTTTTCTCCGTCGGCGTCGTCGACGAGCAGTTCCTGGACACGAATTTCGCTCGATTCTCTGACGGCATGGACGATCGCTCTGTGGACCGTATCGACCGCTTCCTTTTCCGTTTCGATCGTTGATACCTCTTCGGAGACTTTTCGGAGTACTCGAGAGACCAATTCCGAGTCATTCTTCGAGACTGTTCTGAACGCTGCCCCAACCAGATCCGTTCCGTTTTCTTCCTCGAGAACCATCGACAATCTGTCCAAAACCACGTCGTCTTTCAAACAGTGGCCGTCGACCGTGGACTTGAGAATCTCCAGTTTGTTGTTTCTGGTTTCTAGCAATTCTAACAAAGCCGAGCTACATAGACTGCTTCGGTTCTGCGGAATCAAAAGTATCTGTAACATTTCTTCGACCGACTCCTCTATACTGGTGTTCTTTTGCCGCAAAAGAACGTTGAAAGCTTCGCTGATGGAGGAGTAAACGAAATTCTGCTCGACGTCCTCGGTGTCGACGGATTGGTTCGCAATGGCTGCGACAGCGCTGGACATCGCGGTCTTGACCGCGTTTCTTAGCCAATCGTCCTTCCTACTCTCCTTCTTCTGTTGGCCTCCGGTTCGTTGGTCGTTTGCGAGCCAACATCCGACGCCGTTGGTCAATTTCGAAGTAGCAGTCGCCCGACATTCCTCCAGTTCCTGTTTAACGGCAATATTTTTCGCCAACTGGGCAACGGTTGACACAATTTGTGCCATTTTCACCGCGGTATCGCCGTGTAATCCGAGTTTCTCTGCCATTACCAGAGCGTGTTCCAGAGCGACTGCCTTTGGATCGACGTCAACGTCGACGGCCGGTAGGTCCGTGGTTACTTTTCGTCCCACCGACAAGCCTGCTTCTGATAACTGTCGAAGCATTCTAGCGTCGATGCTGGTCTCTCCGTGATGCTCGACGTGAGGATTGTAGTGCAGATGCTGCGGCCTCAACAGCCGCAGCTCTTCCGGCGTGACTTCGAAACCTTGAACGGAAAACTCCACTTCACCTTCCGGGGTGTCGGTTAAATCGGGGGCAACGAATCGCGGCCCCTCTTCGGTCTGGACTATCTGACCAGGTACAAAAGTCACTCCTAGCTCTCCGGATTCTACGACGCGACCCGGCACGAATCTAGGACCGTCTGGAGTGTCTACCACTTGACCGGGTACGAATCGCGAGCCTTCGTCGTCCGTGGAGATCACCTGACCAGGAATAAACGTGGGACCAACTTTTGTCTCGACGATTTGACCTGGTACGAAACGGGGACCGTCCGCAGTTTCCACGGTCTGACCAGGAACAAATTTCGTACCGGTTCGAGTCTCGACCATTTGACCAGGGACAAATTTCGGACCGCTACTGGTGTCGATCACCTGCCCGGGCACGAATTGTTCCCCCTTCTCCGTCATAACGATTTGCCCGGGTAAGAAGCCATCCTCCGTCATCACGCCTGGCACGAATCGTGGACCATCCTTTCCACCGCCACGTACCAGCTGCCCTGGAACGATTCTCTTCCCTTCCGGTAGCTTTTTCGTGTCCTCGGGATAAAATTCAACGCCCCTCTCCGTTTGGACCATGTGACCGAATATCTCGCTCTTTTGAGTAGAAACGTTTGCCGTGTTCGGGTCAACGGGTATACCGATCGGACCTGCATCGTGAAACACGACTTGATCGAACTTGCTGGCAGCGGCGAACTCGAAGCCCTCGAAGCCCTCGTTGTTGCTCGATCTGCTTCGACCTGGAACAAATTTTTCACCTTCCGGTGTCTTCAAGATCTGACCTTCGACGAACTTTTGCCCCTTCGGAGTGTCCAGTGTCAGACCTGGAACGAACGCCGTTCCTTGTTCCGTATCTTTCGGGATCCCAGGGACGAAGCGGCTCTCTCCGGAATTCGTGGTAACGTACTGGCCGGGAATGAATTGCGGACCTTGAGGAGTTTGGATCGTTTTACCCGGTACGAATTTCGACTCTCCGCTCGAACACTCTATACATTGGCCCGGGACAAATTGCCAAGATTCGCCAATCTGTACGCTCTGTCCTGGAACGAATATCTGTTCTCCGCGATGGTCGGTGACCGTTTGACCTGGCAGGAACCGCGGTCCATCCGCGGTGACGATCGTCTGGCCGGGAACGAACGATCCATCCTGCGTTACTCGACCAGCCACGAACTTGGGACCCTCGTCGGTTAGCACGGTCTGACCTTGCACGAATCTGGCTCCCTCGCTGGTGTGGAAGGTCTGGCCTTGAACAAACTTGCTACCTTGCTCGGTTGGTAATGTTTGTCCTGCCACGAAAACAGCCGTTTCTCTCGCGTCCTGTTCTTTGACGTTGAAAATTTGGCCGGGAACGAGGACAGGACCATCGGCAGTGTTGACCGTCAAGCCCGGAACGAAAGCAGGACCCTGAGGTGTTTGCAACGTCTGGCCAGGCACGAAAATAGGTCCGTTTGGCGTCTCCACTTTCTGCCCAGCGATAAATCTCTGGGCAGACTTTATGTCCAACTTGAGACCTTTAATTTTGTGGACGGTCGTTTCCTTACCCTTGCGGAGAGTTTGCACCAGTTCTGCAATTTCGTCCACGCGAGGTAACTGATCTAGCGCGTCCTTGCCGACCTTGGAGAGTTTCGCGTTCACATTCGACGCGGACGGTTCCCTCGAATCGCTGCCGCTGCCTGGAACGGTCTGTGTCTGTGTCTGTGTCTGTGTTTGTATCGCCGATTGGAGGGCCGCGTCCGCCTCTATGTTTAGCGGCGCGAATGGCTTCACGATCGATATCGCTTCGAATCCGGCGGTGCTGTCCGAAATAGGGCTCGTGCACGCGGACGAAGCATCCTGTTCCACGAGTCTAGGCTCTGCTACGACAGGCGTCGGTAATTTGTCTATCACGGGAACCAATGGCGGCTTGATTGGATTCTGGAACGATTCCGAGTTCCAGTCCAAAGTTTGCGGTATCCATTTTGCCGCGTCTTTCGGCGAGCTCGCAATCGAGATCAAATCGCAAGCTCTGTTCCTAGCTTGTTCCAGGTCTACGTGTCTCCAGTTCTCTACTTTTTCTTCCGTCGTTTCTTCCTTGACGCTTCTGAGCCTCAGCTGTTTCGTCCTTTTGAGCTCCTCTTCGTCGGCAGCTCTTTCCTTCTCCTCGAAGATCTTCTTGGCGTACGTTAGTCCAGCTTGTCTCTTTCTCTTCCTTTTTCTAGCTTCCGCCTCTTGCTTCTCTCTCTCCTTCAACACATCTTCTCTAGGTCCTAGCCCATCGTAGAGGTGATCAAAGTCCTTCAGATTCTTGAAATCCACCGACACGTTTTTCCCCTGCTTTAGTCTGAACAGGACTGTATCGCAGTCCCTGGAGAGCATCACGTCTTTGACGTCTCCGTCTCTGACAGCGGCTTCCAGTCTGGATGGAAATACTAGACTGCATCTTCGCTCTTCCACGGTGTACACGAATTTCGACTGTTCCTCTTCGGCCGGTGGGTGTTTCGCGTCGAGCAGCTCTCTCAAAGCTCTCTGTTGGTCTCCCTCGCCTTCTAGGATCGGGAACACGTACCGATAGTCCTTGAGGATCACGTGTTTTTTTTTCTCGCCCACAACGAAACCAGCGGTGTAGTGGTGCGGTCCGAGTCCCGAGGCGTTGGTGATTTTGCATTTCGATTTGTCGTGCGTGTGCACACCGAGTAGAACTGGAATGTAGTGATGAGTAGGCAGACCGTAGGACTTGCCGGTGATACGACAGAAGCGTTTCGCGTCGGCTGGACTAATGGGAGGTAACAACGGAAAATAGTTGGGCTTCGGAAGACCCCTGCTACGCCCCGTTATCCTGCAAAAGGACATGGTTCTCTTTGTTGAGCTCACAGGATCATCGATAGCGCTTCCGTCTGATACTTTATTTACGCTATGCTTTATTTCCGAACGAGGCGCTAGACTCGGTTCTTTCCCGTTTGATAAACGCCTGGTCAGGGTTTGCTGGTGTCAGCATTGGCTAGAAACTTGGCATCCTGGTAACGAACACCGTCGACTCTTGTTTTCGATCGTTTGCTCGTGACTTCCTGACGACCACCGTGGCGTCGGTTAATCCATCCGCTGTCCACCCGTGAGTCGGCTGATGTTTTCTCCGTCTTGTTCATAATTTATCTCATTACGGATCTCGTGGTCCAATTAATCGCCAAGTTATCCCATTTGCAAACGTCTACGGTAACATTCTCCGATTTCTTTCCGGATCGTCAACGTCATTCTACGTAATTTACGTAAACCGTTCAACTTTGGAGTGTACGATATACGAGTGTCGCGCAAATCTATCGAAACCTGTACGCCACGAGACGTATTCATCGCGTGCTCGTTAAAAAGTTTTTGTCGAACCCGTTGCCGGGCCGCGTCGCGTCGGCTCGAGAGCCACGGTTTATTTTTACGTGCGGGATGCCTCCGAGGATTCCGTGAGAGTTCTTGTTCGTTCCGTGGCTGGTAGTCGGCCAATTCGACGATTTCCTCGTCGTAGAAAAGAGAGCCTATTCTTTCGCGGTACTGCCCATCCCTACGAAGCACCCGAAACGACCCTTTGATTTATTTTCACCTGGATTCTTGACCGCCTCGGCTCCTCGATTGGCGCAACAGACATCGAGCAACGACTGACGTTAACTTGACATATTTCGCGATTGTCAAGCCACGTCTCTTTACTTTTTTCTATCAACGATCTTAACACACGTCGAGGGCCAAACTTTTCCGTCGAAATTTATCGTGACGATTGGTTTCCACCTCGCCACTTTCACCTATCTTCACCAACCACCATCTATTTTCACGTTAGCCGCACCGTACCTGTACCGTGTACGTACGTCGGACAAACGTATTCGACTTTTATAGGGGATACGTTGGCGTACGCGCACAGCTTCGATCACCTGTTGGACGATCCGGTCGAGTAGTTTCGCCTCTTGCAAACGGCTGCCCGTCTCGTCCAGATCTCGTCGATCGACGATCACGGATCCAGCGAAATTAACCGCACGAGTCCGAAATATCAAAATTGCCAAGAGACAGGGCGCAACGTGCGCGATCGCGTAAATCCGAGCATTCCACGTTCTCCTGGAAACCTGGAAACCTGGAAACCTGGAAACCTGGAGCCGTCTACTTGTCTGTGTCTCCACTCGCGGTTTGTCGTTTGTCGTCTCGCGAGAACTTTGCGGATCACTGGGAGGAGAGGCAAGCAAAGAAGCGCGCGTAAACGTGTCACGCCACGGCCGCGCGCACGAATCCCGTATTGGTTTCTGCCGAAAAGCGTATTACGGTACGCGGCGAACGCCAGACTACTCGATGTACCAAGTGGCTAAGAGCCGTTTGGGCTCTCTCGACGAGTCTCTCGACTCCCCACGACCAGAAATAGCTACCCTTCTTACACTTCTCCAATACATCTTTAGAACAGAGTTGTTACGGAGTTACACTGCTCGCGCTCGCGCCCGCTAAGGGCGTACACGCTAGGGCGGACGCTTTACCTTTCGTTCGTCCAATTTATTTCACGCGAAATAAACGTTTGTCGTCGTCGTCGTCGTCGTCGACGACTATAGAATGTTTGCTCCAACAATTTCACCAACGATCAAGAAAAAGGGCAACGTTGACGCCTGGCTATTTAAAGCGTTCCGATTGTTGCAACGAACGCCTACCGCAGGCCCAATTTCTTTCTTTAGTAGCGATTGCGTCAGTATTTCATATAAATCGCGCAGCTTTTCAGGCTGAACGAATAACAAACTATTCGTGACCTAGTTACGGTACGATATGAAATTCTTTGACCGATCTGATCGTCTGATATTATCGGAAACAACATCTCGTCTCAGAAAAAGTCCCGGGTAGCGAGACTGTAACAAAAGCCGATAGAGTAACAGTGACTAGCATTAAATATTCGAATTTGAATTGGTACATTTGTAGATTTGTAGTATCGTAGAGAGTTCCGACCGACGCGTAAAGAAGAAAAACAGCTCTCAGGGGCTCCAAGATGAAACTCGATCGATTCGGCGCCGATGGTAAGTTGGTAGATTCGTCGTTGCTTCTCGATAATGCAGTTACTCGGCGATAAATCATCGATCGCTTTTTTTTTTTCCAACGATTACTTATGCCACCGACCAGCGAGTTTATTTATTTCGACGCGTGCAACCGAGCAACGCAAGTGATATACTGGGCGATAAATCTGGCGCAAGCATGTGTCGCTATTCGCAATTTGCAAAAGATAAATAAGACTGCTGGTACCATTTTTCAGTCACGTTTTGGGACGATTATTGGTTGCATTGTTATAATAGTTTCGAAATGCTGTTAACTCTCGATACGCGCCGAGAACGTGCCAACAGGTGTAACGCGCGTCGAGTCGCGAAATGTTTACCGAATGCGATTGATGTGCATGAATTTGAAAACGATACAAAATATGGCAGCGGTACGTCGAAATAAATTTTATGATGGAACTCGGTATACTGTACGACAGTATGTAACGTCGACGTCGACGTCGGCGTCGTTCAAGCGCCACCGCTCGATGTGCTTTCGGTCAATTGAAATTTCGTTCGTCGCGGTTGTTAATTTTCAGATGACTTGCCGGCCGTCGCGACGTAGGCGTTGGCGTTGGCGTTGGCGTTGGCACCCGCAACCGTGCAGCCGTGAACGATAATGTTTACGGCGAAAAATGAACGGAACGTGCCACGCTTAGGCACCAAGCCCCACCGGCGACTTTGAAACAAGGCTAACATATTTGCCATTCGAGTACGTTTATTCCAACGTTTCGATCATCTGCGACGATCCACCTTGGAAGTAGCATCGATCTGTGTATGTTGAATCCACCTTTAAAAGTAGTTTCCACGTGTTAGACGATAGAATTTCGCGCAGTTTCACCGGCATCCAAAATCGGGAATGATTTGTTCGTCGATCCTTCAAAGTGATTTACGATAATAGCTCGACTTATGACCAAACAATTACGGTTAAGCGGTCCAAGGCTGATACCGATTTATCTCGAATTGTTTCCGTCTCTGTGTTTTTGGCTAGATCCACGCCGATAATTCGCAAACTCGACAACAAATAAATTTTAGCTCGCGACGCGGAGTAAAAATTCGCCCGTCTCACTCGTTTCACGCCTCGTACAATTCGTCCACCTAAAGAGTTAAGTAGCAGAGCGTAGTAGTTTCTTTTCGAACGGATGCAACGAATGAAAAATGGCAACGGACAATGCAGCATTGTTCTCATAGTCGACAGCGCGTCGTGTACGACGTTTAATTTGCCAAACGTTTATTTGACAGGCTGTCGTTATTTATCGAAACTAAGTGGACGTTAAGTTTCCGGTTGAAGTACGAGCGCCACATTTTCTATCGGCGCTTCGACTCGTTGCTTTGATTCACGATGTTGACGGGCTGCCAAAGATTGCGATTTTCCGTTGGCCGAAACGCAGACTGAGCGCATACTATCGATTTTTGCGTCGACTAAACCGTTTAGTCGAGTCTAACACCATCGACAATTTGTCTAATCATCTATAACGAAACGGTCGCTTTTGTTGTTTCGTCGAGAGTCGAGAGTCGAGATTCGAGATTCGAGAAACAGTCGGCTCGTCCAACTAGCAGTAGTAGCTAGACCATACGTTGGCCGAATCCAGTATTTTCTTTTTCACCTTCCATTTGTTTCTTATGTACTCTCTCGACGATATCCACGATATTACGTTAACAGGCCACCACCGCTGCGGAGCAATTATTCCGACAACGATATAAATCATACGACGTTGTTTGCGCGCAAGGCGGTGACGATGTATTAATTAAGTCGTCTCGTACGTTTGGAATGGCGACTCGATAGAGTTATCCAACGTTGAGTGAATTATTAGTTGAGTCACCTTCGAAATGAACCGACGACGTTGCAATAATAGATGGAACGCTATTTCCACGGTTTCATTTACACAATCCAGTCGCGTATACTGTACCATTCATGTGTATTTTGTACGAATCACCAGCTTGACCGGTGATTTACGATTAAATGAACGCCAATTCTAAATATAACTCTCCCCCGACCGCGGACGATCAAGTTATTTGGAAATATGTCAATTGACTCGATTTGTATGCTTCAACTGCCGGTCTACTTAAGCGACTTAGCATACCGTAGCGATGAGTTTGAATGCAAAACTACCAATGATCATTTTGACACTTGCAGATTTATGCAAAGGTGAAATTTTAACGACGCTCGATATTCTTGCCTCGACTCGAAACTGGCTCGACGACCAGTTGATCGTGCAATTTCAAAAAGCGATATCCTTAAGTTTTCGACAGACTAGAGATGCGGGTTGCATAATTGAAGGGGTCATCGAGACGGCTCGATCTCGATGTTTGATTAATGATTCGATTAGCGTGACTATAGTCGTGTAAAATCATATCGGTCCAGTTACTTTTCAGTTTTCACACGCAACACTCAATTAGTCTCACCGTTACCATTGTTTTCTCAGCTTGCTTTGTTTCTTGTAAAGCGTCGAAATTCTTAATAAATAGTTGACACTTTCGATAATCGTATCGGGTCAGACGTTTTAATCGGATTTTCTTCCGCTCGTGGTCGGCGTGTATCAAAGAATTCCAAATATTGTGCAATTAATTAAGACCTAATTAAGGATAGAAACGAGACGTTTCGGTATCGTGTGGCATGCGGAGCGTCGGCATCGCGTCGCGTCGCGTCGCCCGCAACGGACACCGATAGACTGTTCTTCCAGGAAGCGTGAAACACCGACAGAATGCGTTTCATGTAAATCATGTCAAATTGGACGAGCAGGAAAAAAAATTCGCTTCGAACGAATATAAGGAGCGTGCGTGTGCACGAGAGAGAAAGGTAGCGAAAGGTAGCGAAAGGAAGCGATCGCACGACGAGGAAGAGGAGGAGGAGGAGGAGGAGGAGGAGGAACGATCGCCGAGAAGAATGAGAGACGTGTTCGTGCATTGCGGGAGTAGTTGGAATGGCAGTGAGTTCTTGGTTGTCTTCAAGCTTTGGCATCGAACCAGATATTCTATCTACCTTCGTGGTGTGCCTTGGTTTTAGTTTAATTTAGATGGTGGTATCGTGACGTAACGTATTTAGCGTTTAGGCATATACGTCTCGTTAGTTGCCGTTTAGTCGATTATTCGAGAACGTTTCATGTTTGCACTCTTTATTATCTGGGCCACCTTTGAGAACGCGTGGTAACGAACGGTGCGACGCTTCGGTACCCCGAAGTATGCTTTCGATATCGGCGTCGGCGAATTTAGAAATTTGTGTTTTGATCGTTCGAGCAACCTACTGCTTTCTACGGTACAAAGGTTTGAAACTAAAAGCGAAACTCACCCTGCTCGATGACGCGGTCGTGACTCCCTCTCTTCTGGTAATTCGAGTTATCTCCGATGAGATTTCTGTACAGAAATGCGAAAACACCGTTAGTTAAGCTTGAAACAGGGTTACAAACTTTCATAAATCGAGAATATTTTGTAATGAAAAGTAGCGAAACGATCCAATCTATGAATAGGGTAAATAGGAAGTAATCTATGCGCAATATCGATATGTAAAAACTTGCCTTGTTTCGTTTTACATGTAATCGAAATGTTGGAAGCCATCGTAGCGAATTCCACATTACACCGTCATTCTAAAATGCAGAAATAAAAAAAGAAATGTAAATCGCTATCGATTTCAAATCGAAAATAACGTGTAATTTCCCGCTCTGCTTGATTCGTAATGGTGCTGCCATCTTAAGAAGAGGCGTCGCAAAGGCGCGATACGAATTTCGGTAAAGACGTTAACCCTTCGGTCGGTTGGTAAATTATCGACCTGGAAACTGCTGACAACCGTCCTCCGGTTAAATTGTTCTTGTTTTTTTTTTTATTTCGCGTAAATACTTGGATATTTTCAACATTTCTTAAAATATTCAGGTAATACGAGTCGTAATTTCTATATCGAACCATTTCGTGGATCGAAACAGAGTCACTCGCTGCAACGGTTCGATCGATTTCAGGGGGTGACGGATCGAATGATCTACGTAGATGGTAAAAACGGCGTCGGTGGATCAACCTTTAGTTTAAGAGAAATCTATTTCCGACACGCGGCACCCGTACTCGTTTGTCCGATTGGCTGGCCCGTTAGCACACCGCGCGGGGTTGGCCGCATTTTCTTGTATTTCGCTACTAATCGGGTCACTTCCGCCATTGATTTCGACGCTGAAATCCACCTAAAGCCAGGAACAAAAAATGCTGCGCAACGCACCACGCAATTACAGTGACGAGTAACGCGATCGAGGAAACGTTCGCGTGCCACCTCGATAAACATTCTGTTCTTCGATGCCATCAAATAATAATAATATATATATAGTAGGTACGCGCGAAAGTAACGCGTCTATTCGTCCCGACGCCGATGTCAACGTCGACGGCGCTCGTTCGGTCATTTTTCCGCGAGGCTAAAAACTTGGCCTTCGCTCGAACGGGACCTCCACGGTTTGATTCACCGGATGCACTCGACTCTCGGGGAAACTGTGCCAGTAAAATAGCACAGCTATTTTATGAGACACCTTGAACACGTAACACAGAATTTCATTACGGCCGCGAGTTTCGCCCGATGTATTTATCGCACCAACAGAAATCGTCTCACCGTAAAGGGTAGTTTCGGTTTCAACACGAACAAGGATAAATCGTTGGTAACTTGATAATTTATCGATCACAGAAGCATCGACACCGAACGACTAATAAATAATCCTTGCAAGATTTCTTCCTGCCCGGCCGCGTTTACGAACGACGAGTTGACAGTATTTCGTATCCGTCACCTCGCGACAACTCGACAGACATTGTATTATGTATATTATTCGCGACAAAGACACATGGTGCGGAAGAAAGTTGCGCGAGTAGCTCGCAATCGTATCATAAAGCGCAAAATGTTTTCAACGTTAGCCAAGGCTGTGTTCGACAACATTTCGACATACCGGCCCGTCCACGCAATCGTTTTTATTTTTCAATCGCACATCACTGGTGTCCCGCGAGCATCTACCCGCGATCAAGACGACAGCTCGTCTACGTTCGGTTACGTCCCGAAATAATCAGCCGAAATTCACGGCAAGGCATCGTCCAAGGTCAACCGCGATCGAGACGAAAATCTGCTATACGTGGCGACCCAGAGGAGAACGAAACCTTTCTCGAGGTGTTTGGGCCCGTTCGCGCTCGGAGGACAAGGAGTGATCGAGTGATGGTTCGAGGTTCGAACGCTTGAACGCGTTCGGCACTTGCACAACACTCACGAAAATAGCACAACGAAGAGCTGACACGGTGACGGCCGAGTTGGAAGAGGAAAAGAACGAGCAGGAAACTAGCCTAGAAAAATGTCACCGGGGTGACAAAGACTCACCTCCAGGAAACTTTGACTTTGGCTACGGAGTGTTTGTTTATTTGTTTTCTATATTTCCCGGACGAGAATCGCAGGCGACCGCGGCTCCCTGCGGCAACGATCACTCTGAGCGCGATCGATGGATCGTCCACTGGATATCGTTCACCACTTTGCGCTCGGAATCCCCGAATAAATCCCCCGAGGCGGTGAGGAAGCCAGCCGGCGGCTATCTCGAGACTGCTACCAATGCCAGCGGCAACACGTCCCGGCGCGGCGCGGCGCTCTCCGCGCGCTTCTCTTCTTCGTCCTCTTCATCGATGTCGTAGTACTTAGTTTTCTTTGCTTTCTTCGTTTCTTTCGCTGTCGATGAGTTTGCCGCGGCCAGACACGGTGCCCGTTGCTTACCGTCTCGTCTCGTCTCGTCTCATCTCGTGCTGGCCGTGGAAACAACGCACCTGGCACCTGTTAAGTTTTTCGAATCAAAGTTTCGCTAATCAATCGTTTCTTTCGACACGGGTTTCGATACGTACGTTTACGAATCACTCGTGCGACCTAGCGAATCGTTACACGTCAATTTTCATGGAATTTTCACACGGTTGCGCGCATCTAGTCAACACGTTTTTACGCGTTATTAAACAATTTTCGATATTTTTTATAATCGAACAGTTGTACAAGCGTATATAAGAATAAGATGGATCTACTCGAAGAGCGCAGAAACCGCGACCTTTGGTATTTTCACCTTCGTCGCGGCACTGAGCGTCGCGTCAAGGTTAATTACCAGTAGACTGTTGGACAATTGTAAATTATCGACGTTCGAATCGAATCTCCTTCCGCGATGAATATCGAAACTCCCTACCGCAAAATAGAATTAATTTCTGATCGGTTTGCGTTCCGATTTGCATTCGTCGAAGAGGCTGTACGCGCGCCAAGGTTTAATTAAATAATTAGAAATGCTCGATTGCGCAATTGAGAGAAGCATCGATCGTTTAAAAATACGGTCGATTTCACAATTATAAGTTGCGATTCGGTCCCGTGGAATTACGCAGACTCTTCCTAGGAAAAGATTTCACCTTATACCGTAAAAATTACGAGTTATCTTGGTCGTCGATTGTATGCACTTGTAATATCGTTCCCCAGACGAACGTAGATCGGTTGTAGTTTGGCTGGGTTCTAATAATAATCGATGCCTACGTGTCTCCAGGGTTCACCGCCGATACGTGCGTTGTGTTTGCGATCCGTTGTACCGGCCATAATTTCGCCGGCAGCTAACCATTCGGAACTCGTCCTTTTTGCTGTCCCGCAGCCTGGCTTCTGTCCGGCGCGGCGCCGATAGTACTTGGACTGATCGTTGGGAGTCTATTTGTGTTCCGACTTGGTTTTAATACGCGCACCGTGAAACGCAACTGCCCCGCAACGTACTTTCACGACCGACCAAATACGAGTATGTCCTGTTATCGGAATCGATCGATCGGCTCCGTGTGCTCGAACGATCGTAAAATCGGCCCCTGGGCCTATTTTTAAATATATCCACGACAGCGGGAAATGCGACTGTCAGTTAGTTTGTAGTTGTCTCTGTCAAAAGATCTCTGTCCAACTTCGTTTCTACGAACGCTTTCGAGGTGATTGCTCGTTTAAACGGTGCCATTAAACGGACATGTCAATTTAACCCTTCCAAGCCCTAATTTCTATTAGAATCGAAACGAAACTGGCTACACGTGGACTCTGGTTTATGGTTTATCGACGAGATGACAAAAGTTGGTCGTTCGAGAAACGAGCATCGAATCCCGCGCCAGCGTTTTTCGTGAACCTTTATTTCGAGATATGTCAACTTGTGGGAAAACGTATGCCGAAATAATCGTTTTTCTTGTACGTAATTGACGAAATAGTCGCAAACAGCCGACGACGATAGCGTTCAAAATCGAGAATAACATCGAGATGAACCTGCACGATGATTAGCGAAGTAAAAAATTGAAAGATCCAGCGTGTACCGATTCAATGGCACCAGCATCGGTTTTTCGATCGATTTACCTTTTGGAGGAATGCTGCTAAGTTTGTTCAGGTATGATCGTTCCTTTTAGCTAGTTAGCTTGTCAGGTACACAATCCCTCTGTTAGAATTACTCGAAATTCCAACTTGACTATTCTCGCTATTATTGTCTTATCGTTATTCGCAATTGCGTACGAAAGCGAGACTGAAGCTTTCGATAAACAAACAGATTGGCCATGATCGTTCCGCTACTAATCAGCGCAGTTTCCATCCAAGTCAACGACAACCAATTAACTCTCGATCCATTGAAGAAGAGCGAAGCTGTGCAACGAGTACAGAAAAATGCAATTTTTTCAAAGGAAAACGCGAAATCCACCAATGATCGTAACGAACACTTGGCTGTACGAAAACGACAACTGGACAAGGTTTATGGACCTGGACGGTCCGGTGAACGTAATTTAATGGAAAGTAGGATTCCTCGATTGGCCGATGGATATTTGGCACGAAAAATGGCCAAAGAGGCTCTGAAATCGCCAAGGATGCAGGAAACCATGCACAAGCTGACGCATGGTCGAAAGCCACCTCATAGGCAAGCAAAGCTTTACGCTTCCGTGAAGGTGCCAACAGTGCCGCGACGAAAGTCGTCGCTCGACGCGAAGAAACATGGTAGCGAGACGAGACCCAAGGGGCGCAAAAAGAAGAAAAGGAAAAGGAAAAGGTGCGTTTTTCAAAAAATCCAGTAAGATAACAAATGTTCGACACCTGTGCGTGACGCGATTAAAAACATTTATTGTGAAAATAATACAAAGGAAATGTTTTCGCCAGGCATCATCGGCAACGGTACAGAAATCAACACGCTGGATGGCAAAGAAGGGGATCTTCCAAGGTAGGTAAGCTTCGTTCTCCGCTTACCAATAATCCTAATTTTTGATCACGTGTACGATTGTACCGCACGTCGAATAAAACTTGGTTTGAAAACTATTCCCTCGCTTAGAGAACGTTGACCACCAGAAGCGACACTAAAAATGAAAATTTCATTGCGAAACGTACCCAAGCCGTTAACGACGTTAAATCACGGAACAAAGGACCGGTCGCGAAATCAAACGTAAAAATTACCGCCGTTGAAATAGACGGGAACGATTACATCGATCTTTCGACCACGTCCAACACCGAGTCTTCGATATCGTCGATGAAAACGCGCCAACACGGGAAACCCATGACGTTACGCGATAGCGAAAATATGATCGAACGTCTGATGAGAACAACCACCAAGGACCCGTTAAAAAAAAATAATTCCGTCGACCAGGGGATCGAATACTCGGATTATTACAGCGAAGACGACGTTCTCCAAGATATCGCGGCGAACAAAATTCCGATCAGAGTCGCTGTCGACCAAAGGAATCCTAACGATCGGTTCACACGCCAGACTGTAAATTCTACGTCCTTTTATACCGACAACCAGATCGATAGCAACCTTCGGCCGTACTATCAGGATTACGATGCTCCTAGCAAAGATTTCATTTACAACGACAATTTCTACAATTATCCTACCGGCGAACATTCATCAGGATCAGGATTCGATCGAAATTCGAGACTCCTTGGAACGGCTGACGAGCTAACATTTCCGGATGATCGAAGAGAACATTTTTATATGCCACATCCGTATCCAGTCGTTGCTGAAGACGCTTCGGAACAACCGAACAATGCCGAGGTTCGACAGTTTGTTAATACGAATCAATTGAATTACGCGAATCGATACGAGAATCAAGTTGAACATTTAAATCCGAAGGAAAGCGTCGAACCAGAAACGGCGAACGTCAATTTTCCGCAAAATGGAAATGTCAACGCGGAGGTACCAGAATTTTCGAATAAGTTTAGCGTTTCCAAGATGCAGAATTTCTCTAACGATCGACTCGGCGGAGGAACCAATCTGCAACGTCTGGTTAATTACGACCAAAGTATAACCAATAGTCCTTTAGCAGGAAACACGAGATTTTCGAGTAGCAAAGAAGATATCGAGGCTCGTCCACGATCTAATTTCGACGATCTCGGGGATCAAAGTTCCCTAGAAAACAATAATTTACCTTCCGTGAATCTTCCTAACGCGATGGACCAACCTTTAGGAAAGATTCTAGAGTCGCTGGGAATTAACGTGAACACGGATACCAGCAACTCTGTTCCTTTCGCGAGTAGAGAGAACGCAATAGAGAGAACGAATAATCGTCACTATTTTCCTTCCGATAGCCTCGATCGACCAGTACAGCATATGTTGAGTCCAAGTTACCTTAAACAGGAAACCAGAAACGAAAATACTAATTTGGGAGAAGGCTATTCCAGAAGACAGTTGACCGATAATGGAATACCGAACGATAACCTGGCACCGTTTAACGAACAAGAAAAGATGAAAAGTCACAATGTGAACATTTCCATCGCGATGCACGACACCAAACAAGTTGCCAGCGAGTTACTCGATACGATCATGGAGGAGCTGGAAGAGCTCAAGTTGGACCGTGCAAAGAACAACAAAAAGGAAGGTAACGTAAAACGTACATTTCTAACATATGTATGTAGATAATATCGTCTAATAAATGAACTCTGAAGCTTACGGTGAGACGCTACCGACTCATTGTCAGGGTCACGGCTACCAGCTGATGTGTGAAACTAGCGATATTTTTAGGCTTACCTTGCCGTTTGTCAGGGTCCTGGTCAACGACACAGGCCGGAATGAAGCTGGACATGAAGGTCGTGAATCATACTATAATCGCGACGGTCTCGGAGCCACCCTCTCCGCGGTTTCACGAGAGTCTGCTCAATGGAACCTGGAACGTGACCGGTCACGCTCCGTTCAAACGTGGTTCACCCTTCACTCTGATCGCTACCGATAACCATACAACCTCGATAGCGGTGTTTGTCGGTACGTAACCTGTATTTAACCTGTTTTTCCAAACATTTCGACGCTGAACGAATAACGATCGATATACGAATATACCTATATCGATAAGCTAATGTTTCAGGTGCGTGCAGAGTGTGTCAAGGCATCGACACTATAGCAGGTGTGTGGTCCGTCGCTCGACCGCCAAAAGATTGTAGAGATTTTCAGGTTGCCACGAGCGTGTTCAACGATATATTTCGAAAAACGAGATGGTCCAGCTTGAAGGAGAAGGAACATTCGAACGGAACGGAAACCACTACACCAAAGATCGATAAAAAAAGAAGTTAGTGTAAACGCTTGGCGTCGATATACATACATGTATGTATGTATGTATCCGTATGTGACGCGGAAAAATGGCGCTGAGATGATAGCAGAAAATGACTGACTGGACATGGACAATCGAGAGGCAGAATTACGATAAGAATATGCAGACATCGATGTTTGCGTAGCCTACGATTCCTTCCTACGGTAAATACAAAATAACGAATCGGAGCGTATACAGCAAAAATATCGTAGAATATTTTCTATTACTTGTGTAAGTAGTTTTTTTAATAAACTCGATCTTTTACAATCGTTGGAATTTTAATTAATGCAATTACCTCTTACTAGACTTTTACTAGACTTTTCGTCGAACGTTACACGCACAAATAATTTTTCACCGTTTTACAAGCATATCGTTTCCGATCATTTCTTTATAAACTAGACTGACGTTTTCCCAAACGCTGCCGTATCGTATCGAGACCAATTACGGAGATCTGTAATCGTTAGTTTTTCATTAACTACGCATTAACGGTCAACCAACGTCGTACTACCTTCAATAGACCAATTTTCTCCTTCTCCTTTATACCGTATATAGGCAGCGTTACTATCTTTTCACTGTCTCCTAGCGCGTACTCTCTTAGATTGAAATTGGCGTACCTAAGATTATTTTGCGGAACCAATATACATATATTATACATCGAGCAATTTCCAATTATACAAATGAATATTATCTTACCCGATTTCTACGCATTCTTTCGTGTCATCCTCCTCAGGAAGGGGTTCGGAAACTACGATAAATCTTATGCTCGGGTTAGTGGACTCGTTGAGCATCGCTCGCAAAATGTTATCTTGCACCGCGTGACGTTTTTCGTCTACTTGAAATTCTGTAATTAAATTCACAAGAAAAGCAATCTCTTCCGATTGTTAAAGAGGAAGTGTTTGTTTCGTTACTTTTTCGAAAATTGAACGTCAGTTTTTGGTCGGGCGACGTGGGTTTCTGCACCGAGATCGTTTCCATATCGGAGCCGCAGTACCCAAGAAAGGAAAATTCGACGTAAAGCAGCTGTATATCCTCGTCCTCCATCACAAAACTTTTCGGGAACAGAATAATATTGACGATTTCGATGGCGATCGTGTCTTTTTCGATAGACTGCAACAAGCAAAAGAAAAACTAGCGTTGTTTCAAGGATTTTCTAGCCTAAAATACTAAAAAACAGATATTCTGTTTTTTTTTTCTTTTTTTAAATATTTCGAGTAAGAGATCCCACAGAGAACCCTTTAACGAGGATACAAGTAAAATGTTTGAAAGTGAAATTCATACGCCGTCGTTGGAAGTCTCGCTGTCGTAATTGTTCTGGTTCTCCTTACTATTGGGCCCTGCAATTCATTCTCGTAAATAAACCACGCTTACGCGTAGCGAGAAACATGAACGCGAAGCGTGTAATTACTGAATGCGGTGGTGAACGCGAGTATGCTTTTCCGTTTGTACTTGTCCCAATTTTTCTGCGAGAAAACGTTGGTAACTTCCTGGAACGACTCGTTCGAATTATTCTGCGTCAGCAACCTATCGCGTACGTTCTGTATAATGAAAATTTCGTAATATTAAAATTATCCACGGTGCACCACCTTTCAAGTATCCGATTCTATTCTCTTAGGCCAGCTTAGCATTATTTATAGTAATTTAATTGTCCTCGATAATTTTCAAGAATGTTCAACACTTTGAAAATGACACGCTCTATCCGCACGTATTATAAATACTGTAACAAAGATATATTCAAGTAAAGTTCGATCTTTGGTCCTTACGTTAGCGATATCGGCGTTGAACTCTGCTATACTCAATGACTCTGCTCGTGTTTCCGTTTCTTTGTTTACATCGTTGATCGGTGGCTCGGGCTGCTCTCTAATAAAACGCGTGTCTTTCGATCAATAATAATTGAAAGCAGAAATGTGCTGAGAATACAACTAAAAAGTAAAGATCGATTACTTTTCTTGTAATCGATGATGATGCCGATACCGGTGCCGATCATCCAGGATATCAGGATCATTTTCAAGTACTTGTTCTGCTTTCATCGATTGTTCGTAAGGATTCGATAGACGAAGATCCGTATCGGTCACCTTCATTACGGTCAAAATGTCGTCATCAGCCCCAGCCGATTCGCTATCGCCGTTTACAGCCAATTTACCTTTATGTAACGTACGTGGTGCATACATATATGTATTGTATTATACAATTATAACGATGCTAAATTATAAAGCGAACCAAGATCACCGTGTTTCATCACCGATTCTACAGCTTTGGATTCGGATCGTTGGAAATTATTGCTAGATTTCTTTACCGAATACACTCTGTTCACCTTTACTTGTTTCAAATGGCATGGACGATTGCAGAAAGATGTCATCCTTGGACAACTCGTAAGCCAAATGTTTGTCCGCGCCTCCCTCCTTTAATACGTACAAGCCATTTTTCGAGGGCGCGGCCGCGGCCGCGGCCGCGTCATGTTTCCACGGTGGTTCCACCGCTTCGGGTACATTCTCCCCGATGACTCGATGATACTCCGGTTGACCGTTCAAGTTCCGTTTTCTCTTGAAAGCCTCCACCTTCTCGAGGTCGCAACTCAGTCTGACCCAGAGGGACAATTGTCCAAAAGTGGTGCCAAGCGAGCAGGGAATCACGCCGTTCACCGGAGCGATATAGTGCAGCTTGTTCTGGGGATAATCCAGAATGTCCTTGATACACAGCTTTCCCGCAGCTACCACGTAGCTGTCATTGTCCTCGTGGTAGACGTTCACTTGAAACATGACAAACTCCAAGAGAACGTAATTGAAGAAGGAATGGAGATCTGGGATTCGGTAAACAAACGAGGAATTGAAGTTCAGCTTGGAACATTTTAACGTCGGTGTGTACGCTGTCTCCTGGTTCCATATGTCCCAGCTTACGAACAACGATACGTTTTCTAGGTTACTCTCTCGAAAAAGGATCTGTTTAGCCTAGCAATGTTCAACAGAAAAATCACTCTTTTCTTTATTCTTTTTCATTTTACTACGATACTGTGTGTATATCGTAAGTAAGATGTATTAAACACTTATCTGCTACTCCGATGTTTATTCCAACTTTGAAAATTACCTGTTCGTCCTAAATTCATCTCTACTTACAAAGAAACACCGTGTATAGCGATATACGTATATCTTTATATAATATTGTACTAACAGAAGTTGAGAGTTGCAGAGATAAGATATGAAGTTCCATCAGACCCTGACCATCTGTTATTACTAACGGAAACGAGTCGGACGCGGAACTGGAAACATCGGCGCACTCGTTCGGGCAGTTTACGCTACAGAATGATTCCGCTTTTCGGCTCTTGGCGTCATCTATTATTTCCTTTACCTAATCCCAAGTACATTATCCATGCTTTAATATTTCCGTCGCGAGAATTTCGGAATATTTCAGCTCTTACTGATGAAATGCCAACTGCGTTGTTCAAAGAACAATCGTTGTCCAATAATTCTCTACATTTGTTCAACTGGTTCACGTATTCGCGCAACGATTTATCGTCATCGGAATCGTTCTTCGTTTTTGGAAATCTCTTGTTCCTTTCCCAAGATCTATATGGGCCTGCCTCGTTTTCGTCCAGCAATTTACTTCCAAAAATGAAAAAACAATTATCACTGGAACATTCTTCGATCTTTTTCAAGAAAAACTTGTAGATTCTTTTTGAATCGGTAACACGATCGTACTTAACGGGTTAAAACCACGAATATTCGTTACCGTGTTATGTACATCGTGCCGAGACCATCCTGTATGCAACTATGACCGAAAGAATTGAACGTATCGGTTTGAACGTTTTCTGGAACGTTGTTGATTGTCATCGATCGTAATTTACGTTGGGAATTTCGATTATCGGCTGTAGATGCAGCGTGCGACTTCCTGTGACCGTCGTTACAACAACGGTAATCGCAATCAGAACTAAAATTGCAGCGTATCGTGTCGTTGCAATTACAATCTCTAGTTTCGGAGAACCTGGTAATTTGATTGCGCCACTTGACATTCGGAAACATTTTTCTTCTCATTTTTTCTTGGCGTGGTTTGTTATTAATGTTCGAGCAGGATTTCTTTATAGCACAACCGGATCCTATTAGACTGGTTGTCGTCCTTAAAACTCTCTTGGTTTCGTTTAAAGCCTCGATATTTAAGGAATTACTAGTGGCGTGCTGATCTTTGAGTGCTACATTTAAACATTTTTTCGAACCTCGACCGATTCTTTCGCCGATACTGTTATTCGTGTCATTCGAGAATTGGTGCTCGACTGTCGTTGGCCGATACAAATTAGCACCTTCGGGCATCGTACCCGAGATACAATATTCTTGTAGTACGTTAAATAAAAGAGACAAGAATTTATCGGTATCGGGAGGTTGGTACTCCAAACGATCAGCGGAACTTGGGTATTTCTCGTTTTTCTCTTGCCGAGATTCGCGTTGGAATGCTGGACTTTCTTTGAGCGCTCGACTAAACGTTTCTGCATCGCTGCAACACAATCTAACAATAATTTTTGAAGGTGGCGTGATAGGATAGGGAGTTTAAATAAATGGATCGAAGAAACGTTTCTTCGAGAAACGTTAATTTTTCAACGGTTGTTATTATTGTAACACCGAAACATATATTACAACGTAACGAGGATCGCACAAAGTAGTAACACCGATACACATACGCATACATTCGTTTTACAAGAAAGGCGAACGTAAAAACTGTAAAAGACCATTCATCGAGAATGTACGGCAATACAAAATTTGTTTAAGAGTTTTGCGGCCACCCACCACCACCGCAGTTACTCGAACACTTATCTACGTATATTTTATTATACAGGGTGTTTATATTTATAGTTATTGCTCCACCCTGTATATTATTTTATCTCATCCTTCGAGCGAGCAATTGAGATACTTTTAAAGACCAATCTGGAAGCTTGACGATACGATCGCTACATCTATTGCTCTTGGAACAACGATGTTAAACTTTGTCAAGAATCTCTATATCGGCGAACGAATAGAATATTCTTCGGCTCGTTAAATGTCCGCTGCTCGATATTGAATAAATTGCTACGCGAAATCAAGTATTTTATCGAGACTGATCGGTAGCCGAAAAGTCTTTGTCAGCAATTAGAATCGCCGAAGAGCAGTTTTTCAAGGGAGACAACTTGCCTGTGTCTCTGGTTTAGATCCAGGATGTCGTTATAGTCTACGTCGTTAGCCACATCCTTGTAGGCGAATCTCGCTGCATCTAGGGGTGTATTAATTTGTGCTTGTTCCAGAAGCTTCAACATCTTCTCTGGCGTCAAAGGATTCTCCTTAGATATCGTCCTTTCCGTTTTCTCCTGGATGACGAGCTTTTCTCGTGGTTCGTCCTGTGATTTCTCTTCGATGCCAGGCGTCATGGCTGATGTCACTTGATCTTTTGTGTTCACGGTGATCAGTTCAACCGCGTACTCTGTTTGCACGGATTGGTCTATCGGTTTGGAGGCTTGCAGTCCTCGAGTAACGTAAATCGTCTCTTCCAATCGTACTATATTCTTGGATTCTTCGCAACACTTTCGGCACGTTGTTACCAAATCGGCATTGGATTCCTTTCGCTGGTATCTGTCGGTCGTTGTCGAGAGTTTTTTATCGGGCTGCTTCGTTGATATCTGCGTTGCCTTCGACGTTTCCTGTTTCTCGGTCTGAGAATGAGTTTGAAAAGACTGTAAAATAACGCAAGTATCGTTTGTTGAGGTGATTATTTAAACGAATCTATTACTTTGGAAATAAACTGACCGTCAACTGTACCATTAAACTGTCCATGTTCTTTTGAAGTTCGTCAAGTTTTTCAAGTAATTGCTCGTTCGAGATTTGCAGAGCTACGATGTTGGTTTGCTCGGCATTGAAAGCAGTTTTTAAAGCTTCCCGATCATGACGCTGCTCGTTGACCGTTCTTTTCAGTTCTAGGTTCTCCGATTCAACGTCACCCTTCTTGGAACTGAGTGCTATAAGTTCGCTGTTGTGTTGCTGTAATATTTTCAGCTCGTTCACCAAGTCCTTTATCTGCTCGTCCTTCTCTTTCAACGAGAATTGAGAATCTTTCGTCGTCAGCATCTGTTTTTCGATCTCTGATAACCGCCTTTTCTCTGCTAAAAGCGCCTTTGTAGTCTCTTGGTTGTTCCTAATTGTGTTTATACAAGGGTTGCGATTGTTTTATTTATTTCAACTCGAAAACTTTCAAGCATCTCAACGCAAAGTCGCAAAAAGAGAGAGAGAGAGAGAAAAAGAGAGTAGCGAGAAACTCGTAATGCAACGGGTGAACATTGTTCGTTGAGTGCTAAACTACGCCGCGTGCCGATGCACAAGCAAAATATGTATAAGTAAGAGGTTGAGCGTACTTGGTCGTCTCCTCGAGCATCCTGTTTAGACCGTTAATTTGCGCATTCAACGACTCGTTCGTGTTCCGTGCGACTATCAATTTATCATTCAGCTGCTTCATTTGTCGCCAGCATTTTATGTACTCGATATTCTCAGCGACTTTCTCCCTCCGAGCAGTAACCGTATACGCGGACAGTTCTTTTTCCAGCTGCGCTATCCTGCAGGACATCTCTTTCTTTTGCGCCTCCAATTCCTGTTCGAAACCAACATTCGACTCCAAGCGTTTAACTTTCAAGTATTTCCAATGTATGACTATTACCTGAATTTTACTTCGCGCTTCGTAGTCGTCGTTAACGGTCTCGACGATGCAGTGACAAGACGGTATCTTGGTGCGGCTGTTCTCGCTTCGACACGTTCTAAAACAAGGATCACGACGATCAGTGATTTATAGATCGTCTCGGATCGCTAGTAATACGAAATATAACGGTCCGCACTTACATGCGCCCGGAAGATGGCCTAGTTTGGGGATTGCGGCTCCTCGATGACGATCTACCTGTTACCGCATGACTCAACAGTTGATTTCTCAACACAGAGATTTTATCTTTCAGCTGGAACATCGATTAGTAATGCACCTCTTTTACATAAACTTTTATACATGGTAATTGTTAGTTTTCTTTAAAAGTAAAGTTAAATTCGTAGAGTTAAGCAGTTGAATTTCGGTATTTCGATCAAGTTCAAATGTTCACCCCACTACCTTCGAGTTTTCGAGTTCAAGGGCGATTATTTTATTTTTGTCCTCGTAAACGTCCAAAGCGACGGTACAGTTTCTTGGATTGGCAGTCACTCTCATCAGCTTCGTCGCCAATCGTTTGATCTTGTCTTCCTGACAGTTTGACAGTTTCTTCAATTCGCTTGCTTCTTCGAGCAGTCGTAAATACTTGTCTTCCAGCTGGTAACGATCGAGCTTATACACAAAATGCCGTTCTCTGGGATCTTTGGTATGTTCAATGTGAAAATAAGAAAATAATATCAGCTTGAATTTGCCGAAGACATTGCACTAATATTTGAAAACATGAAAAGATTACACAGTTAGTTCTCGATATTTTCTCTCTCTTTCCCTATATAGTATATACGTGTATGTGAATCGAGGTCTTACTGTATACTTTTCGAGTTGGATACACTAATTGATTAATGTAGTATCGAATCGATAGTAAAAGGTAACAAGTAATATTTTGATAAATTTTTTCATGAAATACACACCTATATTACTGCGACAGGTATCCGCGCAGGAGCCTTCCCTCACAGGCAAAATGTCTCGATTCGGATCGTCCGCCATATCTTGAAAATCCTGTTATATTAGACTTTACCGTTCAATCAAATAACATGATTGATTTTGTTTGGAAATCTAGCAATATTTAATTAATTTTATTTTAACGATAATTCCAAGATTGTAATGAAAGAGAAGAGGAACAAAATATTTGCAAGTTGACAAACATATTTAAGGACGACGCGAATGCGCGGTACAATATGGCTCGAACTCGAACCCATGTTTCCTCTCAATTCGAGAGCTATTCAAATTTTGGCGGGTAAACCAGATACCCAGCAGCGACGAACTTTCGATGAAAAGTATGATTTTCTGATGCGGTTAGAAGGGAACATTACACGAATCAGCCGCGATATCCTGATAAAACGTGATATCTGGCTGTATCAATATGTAAGTATATGTATTGGAACCAGAATCTAGAAGGCAAAACCACGGCTGACTAGGAAGGGGCAATAATCGTAGTCGAGATTCATCTGGAATTTATCATGTTCTGTGTGATACCGATACTCTGTCTTCCTATCGTAGATATCGAATACATTTTGTAATTATTTTATCGGCATTACTTGAGAGGTTTCTACGAATATTTGTCTATTTAACATTGCGTACATCGCGTATATCGCATTCCGCAGAAACGTTGAAAAAGAGAATGATATTGTTTGTAGGTTGGTTTGGTGTGAAAATGATGATGTGGTAACATAACAGGTATTCGATGAAAATCCTACTAAATATGTTTGATATAGTCGATGACGAGTTACGAGTTATGTCCCGTTTGCGATGCGTCACCGGGTATATAGGGCAGTGCTTCGATACGCCGGTACAACCTGCACTGCACTAACCTTGGTTTGACATCGCGGAGTGTGCGTGCCAGTGGAAAGGTAAGATGGCGGCGGATGGAGATGTGATTCCTGATCAAGAAAAAGTACGAATAGTTTCGGACTTTATACTGCATTCGCCACCAGGCGAATTCAACGAGGTATTCAATGATGTGAGGGTCTTGTTGAACAACGACAACCTGTTGAAGGAGGGTGCATCTGGGGCATTTGCTCAATACAACAAGGATCAGCTCACGCCTGTTAAGGTATCATCATCGACCTTTCCGACGATCTTCAACGATTTTTTATGATAGTAACCGCTACGCCGTTCGGTATTTGTGGCATTAAAGGGTCACGGTGTCTCAGGAACGTCCGGTATCAAATTTCAACGTCTAATAGCGTGCCTAATCGGGCAACACGCGTCCGGGATTTCGACAGGTGACGTTGACTTTTTAGTGAAACTGGAGCGCGAATAATGTTCATCTGGTTCCTGTGATTGTTTATATCAAATATCGTCCAACTTGTATACGACAGTTATTACGCGAGAATCTTCTTGAAATTTCGATCGTGATTGTGCGCCACTGTATAGTTAATTTTAGTTACATATGGTGCTGGTTTTTCAAAGAAAATTTACAGAATCCATTGTTAATTTTTCTTCGCTTCCCGTTCGGTCAAATTTTCGTTTCATTATTTGAACGTTATGTATTTTACAATAGATTCGGTTAAATTCCATTAAGGTTAGTTATAGATTTGCTACAAAGGTATTTTGCATCTAAATTTTTTGCTACAACATCGACATAATTTAAAGCTTTCGCGTTATACCTAGTAATTTATTCTACGTTTGGCTTCAGATCGAAGGAAGCGAATATCCTGCGCTTATAACGGAACACAATGACTTAGGCGGACAGAGGTTTTACGATGCCCGTAGTAAGCAAAGTTTTAAATACGATCATCTTAGAAAGGAGGCCCAAGATTACGAACCATACGAACCGGATTCCATAGCCGAACCTTGGAGGTCAGCCTTTCAAGATGAAATAACGACTTATACTCAAAGTCATTATAGACACGGCGCGTGTTCAGTTTTTGGAAAGAGTCAAGGAGGTATTACCAGTTTTTTTGGGTAACCGTAAGTTATACACTTCCACGATAAGAAGTGAAAATAACGAATAGCGTTTTCGTTTGCATAGGTAATATTACGCTAACAGCTTGCATAGAAGATCATCAGTTCCAACCTAAAAATTTTTGGAATGGCCGTTGGCGTTCTGTGTGGACTGTGAGTTTTAGTCCAAGTTCTGGAAATGCGGAACTAAGAGGTAGCCTTAAAGTACAAGTTCATTATTACGAAGATGGAAATGTACAGCTGGTCAGTAGCAAAGAAGTAAAAGAAAGCTTACCAATTTCAAACGAGAAACAAACAGCCAAGGAGTTAATACGACTGGTTGAGGAATCAGAAAATGACTATCAAACTGCTATTTCGGAAAACTACCAAACCATGTCTGACACAACCTTCAAGGCCTTACGAAGGCAATTACCCGTTATGCGAACGAAAATTGACTGGAACAAAATTGTATCGTACAGTATTGGCAAAGAGCTTAAGAGTCAATAGAACTAGATTTTTTTATATAATATTAAGAGAAATAATTAAAAAGCGCATTTTGCTGCATGGGTGAAGTCTGGAGGTGTGATGTGCATGGGAGCAAATGTAACGATGCTATATAAACTTTGGTTAAAGATGTTTGACTGAAACTCATGCATGCCACTCAAGGTTCCTCTGGACCCCTTAATTATCTTATTGCAAAAGTTTAAGCAATAGAGAAAGGAATCTTCGTAATCATCGGTTGCTTGAAAAAGAGACAAAAATAGACACTTTTATTACAATATACTATTGCTTTTTTACTCATTTTTATAAGTTCTATATTAACGATTTCTAACTGCTCAATAACTATGTTTACTATCTTGTATCTTATTTTTAACGGATTTCATAAGCAAGTCTTTTGCTGTAACGTTGATTTCATACATAATACAATTTACGTGCAGGTTAGAGATACTCATCCGCATTATAAAAATATTCTTTTTTTTTTTACGATATTCAGTCAGAGTAACATTAATCGATACGTTAATCGTACGTTAATGGATGTGTGTTACATTTGCTTATAGAATCACTAGCATTTAATAAATTTACACTCTTGGGGTAACGGGGATCCTTGGTCTTACTTTTTGTAAGCATTTTTTAATTAGAATTATATTTAGTGAATCAAACTATGTCGAATCTGTAATTAATAGCCAAAATCAAATATGAATTAGCAATCCGGAGTGAAATATTGGAATTCATTAATGCATTTAATGGATTCATTCAAAGTTTATCAATTAGATAGTAATCTATACTGTTGGTATCAAACAGATATAAATTATTTAATTTATAGTTTCATGATCTCGTGCAATAATTAATTTTTAATGTGAACGACAATTTCTGGCGAGTTGCATTTATCGAATTTATCCATTACGATTAATTAGATGGATTATTGTCTTATTGATAATTTGGATGAATATATCCTTCTACTCCGTAAATTCCATACTATGCAATTTATTGTGTTTGCAGTCTGGAGTAGAAGGTTAAATACCTTTCTCTTTGTTTTTAATCGCATCGATATCGTGGCGTTAGCTGTCAGAGTATAATGTAACGTGAAATGTTACACGATCGAAAGGAAGTTGCTGTCTAACATGTGAATGTTCGGTCAGCCTAACGAAATCATCGAGTTAAAAAAACTTGGATTAGTAACAATTAAAATTTCGATTCGTTAGTTGCACAATAATACAATTTTTTCTAACACTTAAGCCTTGTAACACCTAAAAAGCACAATAACACATCTCGTATATCTTGAAATGAATATTATTACCGTACTGGTTTCATGCTATGTACAAATATAATAGCATGCTGGGGCCACAGGTGATGTCAAAATATGTAATATCAAATGGAATAGGTATGTCTATCTTTGATTTGCAATCTGGTACGCAATGCCATTACGTGTTCATACCATTCGATACACAAAATATACATATAAAGGAGATCGTAACTCTACAAATATCGGTGGGCAAGGCCTACTATTTTTGTCCAATTTTATATTTCATAAAGTATAAATTTATACATTTTTGTTAAGATGTATTGTTTTACAATAAGTATGTCTATTATGGCAGATACGTTGCAAAGTTTAACGATACCGAATAAAATAAATGTTAATCATTGCAACTGATCTAATCAACTAATTTCTGTGTTAATTATATCGTAGTTGTATGGATCATTTGTATCGAATAATGATGTTGGAAAATCTTTTGGTGCTATCGCTTACCACACATTACACAACCAGACATGTACGCGGAAACGGAAACTAACAAAGTACATAATGCATTGTACATTGTAGAATGTAGCCTATAGCCCGCTGGAGCCTTAATCTGTTCACTTTACGTTGAGGGGGTATTATGTACATATGTTATTTGAATGAATGAATGCGACGAAGCACACTACCATTTGACTTTTCAGACTGTAGGATTCGAAACATGTTTGTAATATTATTCATATTTTGTAAGTTACATCGTAATTCAAAAACTTTTATTTAATCATGCCATTTGACAACTTTTCAAAGAAATTTTTCGAGCAAAATACAAGAAAAACAATCTACGTATAAGACTATAAAATTGTTTTATTAGTTGTGGAAAAGGAAAGTTGGAGAAACGTGCAGCGATGATACAACAAAGTAGTATACTAACTATCGCAATAATTGAAATTTTATATGTAAATATAAATGTGCATATTATTTAAACATTGTAATTTGTGTTACGTATGTAAATTACAAATGAAGCGTTGAAGTTTCGAATCTTATCAAACTTTACAGAAAATAGTTGCCTATGATAATAAAAATTAGGTATTACCTACAATCGAGTGTATCGTAAAATAAGAAACGCATGTCCTTATGTAAAAACTTAAACACAGAATACATTTATCAGTTAAATTATGTATTATTAAATGTTATGATTGATTAAATAAAGTGACACAACACTTTATGTTTCGACTATTAACTTTCAAAACTATAAATTACGTTCGATGTGGATAATAAATTTTAACTCTGTAACAAATTATAATTTTCACACAGAGAAAGCAAGAAGAATAATTTTACTTAAATTATTAATGAATATATGGTAATAATAGAGTCATGGAATTATTTGGATGAAGAAAAAGAACACAGGAAATGTGCCACGTACATTTTATTTTCATACTTAATAAAATGTTACGAAATAAACTATGATAGAAGAATGTATAAATAAAATTGTATCATAGCATCATGGAAAATAACCTCAAATTTTGGTATTAATATTATAAAATAAAAAAAAAATATTAAGCATCATCTAATATGCACAACTCGGTTATATTTTAAAATTATTTTCCTGCAATTTCTCATACTAAATTTACGAGTTCTCTTATTAGCGTGCTTCATCTAAGCAGACGCAGTGTACATGTGCTGTTGTGCGTTATGTTTCAAAGAATACTTTTAATAAAAACTATACGATTACAATATTTAAAGTTCTTACCTTCCTTTGACGTATTACAAAATTCTGAAACACTGGTACAGTAATACCAAGTTAGTCATTTATGCACATAATTAAAAGATGATCCAAGAAACGATCCCACGAATTTTGACATTGACAGCCATGTTTGTTTACAACGGAATTGTTGCTAACGCGCCATGGATCATATGTCACGTGATAGAATCATACCGATAGCGCCATCGGTGGGGGAATTTAAGCTTGTAGTAAAAGTAGTTTCTACTGCGTACACTAGATGACGCGACAAATTTATTACATACCGACGTTACAGTTTTTCAATGGTGGCGACTCCAAGCGGCGAAAAATCAAACTAATTTTCGGAATTTGGTCAGCGCCTCTATCGGGAAAACGCCCATGTTTGTCCTCGAATAGTTCCCACTGCATCCGTTAGGTAGCGCCATTTGTCTAATTAACTGTAGATGGTAAGTTGTTTTTCATTTCACGACAAACTTGGGCATTTTCCCACCGCATGGCGCGCAACTGTGTACATGTGTGCATGCGTTATGTTGTCGAGGCGACAGGCGTTCTCAGTGGCTGTCAGGCAGTGATTAATTTAATATTTACTGATTAATTTTTAATTAGACGAACTGTAATATTATATGTAACAATGACTCTAATGCCGAGAGAATCCGGCCATCAAATAGCAATGCTATCTAAAAATGTTTTCCTCCAAGAATTAGGAATTAAAAATATAACCTATGTAGTAAGTAACTTTTGTTTCTTCAATTTATATTACAATTCTATCGTGTAAAAACAAGTACAGAATATTTGATTGCACTGCAATTAATTATCTTTTAATAGAAACGATAAGGTTATCCTTTTTCACAGATTTTAGAAGACCTCAAGAATCGGAGAATAAATACAAACAATTTTTCCCAGTTTCAATTTCATCCTTCTCCCGAAGATCACGGGGCTGTCGATTGGATATTCGTCTTAGATACATTGAATTATTCGTTTTGGAGCAAATCGGATTCTCCAAAGTGGACCGTCAATGGCCAGACAGGATATTTTGCATTGTGTGCTTCTATTAAGAGGGCGATGGATGTGAGTCATATTCTTTTATAATCTTAACAAAAGCACTCGACCATAGAACTAATTTTATCTAAAGTTAAGCTGGTTTTGATAAATATATGAATAATGATGCTATGTTGCAACAGCCTTAATGGAATCTTTAATTATTTGACATCTGCACTTTTCTGTAGGTGTAGAAGCTGTTTCAGAAGTTTCTATAGTTTTTATCGTAGACACAGATTCTCCTATTGTTTCCAATTCAGGTTTTTCTTCTTCGTCTATTTTTGTCTTTAATCGTCTTCTCTTACCTGTTCTTCTTTTACCACTTTTACCACTTTTACCACTTTTACCACTTTTACCACTTTTATGAACAGTATATTTTTTCTTTTTCCTTGCTTTTGAATTTTTTTCTTTCGTTTTGGTGTGTCCATCCTTTGCTATCTTCCTCTCATTTCTTTTTTTCGACATTGTATTCTTATTTTCTTTCATTGTTTTTTTCTTTGTTTGCGATACTTTTTGATTGGGATACTTAATACGCTGTAGGATATAGTTTCTATCGAGTTATCTAGGTTTGGTTACATGATTTATCAGATTGCCAAAACAATTTAGAAATTCTATCACCTTATCTGTATCGCGTTTCATCGGAGTGGTATAAGCATGCATAAGCTTGGATCGATGTCCCCTTTCGTCAGATTTTACAGATGATACTGGATTCTGCGATATGATTTGTGGTGTTAATTTTAGTTAAATAGTTGAATTTTTATTAAAAAAAATACTTATGTATCGAACGTTTCTGATATTTATAAATTTAAATGGAATACTTTGTCAACATGGTCGTTAAAACCTTTCTCGCAGCAAATTCGTTCCCCACCTGCGTAGCGTCTAGCCAAGTAACACCTTACGAACATTTTCACATCCTTCAAGAGTCCTACAAATTAAATTATCACGTTTATCAATGTCCGTATGTTAAACTCTCAAGTACTCGGTAACAAGTACTTTTCATTCTTTCTGTTTCTCGGTTTATTTTATCATTATACGCTCGTATAAAGTCTTTGCGTCGATCGTCTATACATTGTAACAGAAATTGCTCTTTTTCAATGTGTTTCTTCTGAAATTCGTGTCTTTTTTCCCATCTAAAATATTACGACAAATGTTAGAGAGAAAAAAAAAAGAAAAATATTAGCGACAGCTAAAGAAACTTTCTTTAAATTAATTTACTTGGATATCACAACTGTAATACTTGAAACATTGATGCATACTTTTGTTGTACCAATTTTCGTTTCTCTTCTTGTTCATGCGATACTCGCATTTCCCTAGTTTTTTTGCGTATGCGTTCTTTTCTTCTCCATTCTAATAGAGTTTGAATTATTTTATGTCGTTCACGATCTGCTGCAGCTTTTTGTTTCTGTCGAATATGTTCTGCTCGCGTTTTACTCTTAATACGTTGCAAGTTTTGAACTTGTTGTCTCCTTAATAACAACATGTGTAACCTTTCTTCGACTTTTTGTTGCTTCTCTTTTTGTTTTTCAAGTCTGAGTTTTTCAGCAATTTTACGATTTCTGATAATCGTTCTCCTCAATTTCATTAACTTGTCTCTTTCTTTTAATCTGATGATGGAAATTGTATGGTAACGTTTATAAATATTATGTACGTATATGGTCATCTGTAACTCGATACATGTTTTCGTGGTTACCTTCTCACTTCCTTCTGTGCTTGTTCTTGCGCATACCGAATAGCTCTTTCTTCGGTGGACCATTTCGATCTTTTATTTAGTTCCTTCCTTATACTGTCGCAGTGTAACTTTCGTAAATACTTTCTGTACATATTATAATCGCGCAACGAGCACTTTGCATCTAAATTCTTTGTAACAAGTCCAGTTTTGATTAAATGTTGAATATTATTCGGTCTGGAGAAGTAAGGAACTAAATGCTTATCGTGCAGGGAGTCATAAGTTAATTCCATTTCGTAGCAGTAAGGATCGCTCAAGTTAAATTCTGCATCCGGTGCCGAAATCCATAACTCTTTGCCAATTTTACGTCTGGTAAAATTATAAGCACCTTCTGGTCCAGGTACCATTGGAATCTTTGACTCTAATGGCATTACTTTCCATTTTGGTAGACCAAAATTTGGAATAGCACCTTTAGGTTTAGGAATCGATTCGATAAGCTTGTCCAAACCTCTGATACGAATAAATAGGACAGAAAGAAGAAATGGAATTAATTGTGAAAATATATTTGTAGATTTTACCTAATAAATGCTCACGTGGGCCTTTTAAGACTAATTATGTCGGTAGTATGTTTATCGCACGTTGACATCATTTTATTGGCCAGAAAGCGAAACGTTTGGTCAAAAACGATTCTTGAGAAATTTGACGAGAAAATATCGTTTCATCGTTATTCGTGTACGCGTTCAACTTCATTTGTTTTTACAAATCAAATGTGTTTACGTTGTTTTAAAAATAGTTTGAATATGTATCGTGTATCGTGTATCGTTTCATTGAAAAACATCGTAAAACGCTTAATTTATTATACATCGAACAGGAGGGAAAACCTATAATCGACCCAAAGTATTACTCTCGCATAACAAGGTGCGACGCCGAGCAGATTTTTCGGGGCGATAATACAGCTACCATTCCACTTTTAGACGAAAGAATAAAGTCATTGCGAGAAGCTGGAAAGATTTTGTTAGAAAACTATCAAGGTACTTTAGTTGTATACAAACAAAATTAAAAAGAGAAGAAGAAAAGAATAACGAAAGTGTATAACATTTGTCTTTAAAGGATTTGATAAATTGTAAAGTTATAGACTGGACAGTGAAATGCTTTGTAAATATGTAAAAACGGGCTCGAGCGTGCTTTTTCTGAGCAAATTATCATACTTGATTCGCTACAATTCGTTACACTTTGCTAAGTATTGTATTGTCTGTGATGCTGCAAGCTGAATCGTAAAATGTTGTTCGATCGTAGGCACCTTCACGGAATGTATCAAATTGTGTTCAGGTTCAGCGGAAAAGTTGCTGAAACTTATCGTGAACGAATTTGTATCGTATCAAGACGAGGCTGACTACCAAAATCTTCGAGGTAGGTGTGCCAGGCCGAAAAGGCAAGGCTAACCCTGTTATCTTTAAGCTCGATACACTAGTAAAGTATCGATTTGTCGAAACCGTAAAGATAACGGTGTTACGTTATATCGAGTCAGTCGCTTACGAGCGAACGCTTTCCTTTTAGTAAGTTTCTACAAGAGGGCACAAATATTGGTGGCCGATATTTGGACTTGTTTCAACGGAGAGGGAATAGGTGAATTCCACGATATAGACTATATCACGGCATTCGCTGATTACCGTATTCCTCAAGTTCTCTTGCACTTTGGGGTGTTACGTTATAGCAGTGGACTGCTATATAGGCTTCAGTGCGGTAAGTTTTCTTGCAAACGAATTGTTCACTTTCAGTGCGGCCATTACACCAGTAGTCCCCGAAGAGTATGTGATCGTACACAAGTGCGTTGATCGTACGTAAAAGTGTTACGACGTTACGACTTTGCAACTACCGAACGAGCCATTCGATGAAAGAGAGCTTCTACCGTTAGAATAGAGTGTAGCACGTTACACCTTTTACCCTGACATTTGCAGATGAAGAGTTAGAAAACGGCGGGGATGACGAAATTGAAATTCGCGGATGCTCGATAAGGGCTGTCGAGTTGATGAAGGAGGAATTGAGATATTTGATTGGTCGCGATCCGAATCTAAACTTAGAGAAAACAGATGTCAACGAGATATCGATAGATCACTATTTATGGAATTATCGACGGGATCACGCCGCTGAGCTAGACCGTATACCGTTCCATAAAACGAGATGCATATATTACTGAACATTTCACGCATTCCTATCATCCTAACGTTTCCAAAATCTTTTTGGAAACTCAACTATTTTTGCGATTAATAACAGGTAATACTATTGTAAGACGTTTGCAGTTTAACGGATTCATGTATTTTCGAACGTTCGAATAAAACTGAGCCACCGTGTGGTTTCCCGTGACCGTGACTTACCCACGATATGTACTTTTTTTTTTTTTTTAATCCTTAACCGTCTCGTTACACTCGTTTAAGCATGGAGAAACAGAGTACATAATACATTTCATACATTCATAGTTTTGCTATTTTATCAAAGGAACATCTCTCTTTCTGTCGACCGAATTTTTATAATTATTTACATATACATTGACATAAATTCTGACATTAATAAATAACAAACAACGCACATCTTACGTATTTAATTTGAAAGAAATTTCTATAAATCGGTATGAATTTCGCGATACAAGTTTATATAAATTTCTATGGATTATAAACTTGCCAGACTGAATTCATACTTTTTCAATGTATTTTTGTTCTATACACGAAGCAATTTAAACGATTCGAGTCACATATACATATAATATTTACAGTCGATCGCAAAAACGGCCATAAAATAAAGAATGTATCCGAAGAAAAATGTACGATTCAAAAAGTAAAGTAGATTTCAGTTGAAATTTCGCAAAGCGAACAATTATTCCCTCGTAAATTTCGAACATTCATTTTCTTTGGCTGATCGTTAACGTCATTTGGCACGAGCGCAATCGTATCCGCGATTGCTTTTAGTTTTATTTTCGACGATGCACTAAAACTAGAGGACGAACCATCGATTATTCGTTGAGCCTGTATCGTTTCGGTCAATTTAAATCTGTTCGATGTTTAACGATGTTGAGCATGCTTACACTCGGCAAGGATGGCAACTCGTTCGATATGCTTCGTTAAGTTACTCGATTGATTCACTTTTCCGGCTAAACTTTAGCAAAGTAGAAAGTCGAAAATTTATAACTCTCTTACCTTTAAAGAAATTATGGAAAAAAGAGAAATATGAGTTTTTCAATAATTTCATCTCTATTGTAAGTATGTTCTGTTTCGATCGGTATTGTACACTGTACAACGGTACACATCGGATAACTCGATTCCTAGCAATTCAGCTTTTCCTTTGCATCTGTTCCCAGAATATTATATTCGATTTCAATTTGCCGGGAAAAATTACGCCCTTATCGGTGCACGTGTCGTCAGCGTCATTTTTGCCTAGGATCACTTCCGTTTGGTTTTCCGGTATGTTGAATTGTTCCATCGTAACGTGGCTAGCTGGGGGTGAAGTGATCTTGGTCGGAATTTGCCTGAGACCTTCTCGAAACTGTTTCGAAAGCGATCTCGCGGTCAAACTGTGCATCTGCCTTGGTGTTTCCACTATCTGTACCTCTGGCGTTGACGACCTGTCTTTGTTCGCGTTGTTTGGCTTGACCGTCTGAAAAGTACAAGCTATTTATTCTCCACGTACGTACGGAATGTTAAGCGCGACGCTTACCTTCGAAACAGCTACAGATCCTGGCACTGGCTGCTTGTTGAACGCCTGAGCAAGTCTTCTCACCGATGGCATCGGCAGTACTTTATCAAAACCAGCGTCGTTGAACATTTTTTTTTCGATACTATCCATCGATCGTTTAGTTTGTTCTTTATCGCAAGAATTGTCCGTGTCGTTCTCCGACTCGTTCACGGAAGAGTCGATGGTTTTCGCGTTACACTTTTCGATACTGTAACTGTTAGCGATGTTCCTCACGGAATCATTCTTGATCACCTCTGATTGCGAGTCGTACGAGTGTCGACTATATTCCTCGACTTGTTCGCCCTCCTGATCGCTATCGGCATTCGAGTAATACCTCGGCAAATTTGGCACCGATTTCGCAGACTTTAATCCAAAATCGTTGTAACTTTTACTCTCAAACAAATTGTTCAGAGTTTCCGTACTTTGCGTTACGTTATCGTCCACTGAAATTCGAGTCTCGATCGCATCTCGATCGTAACCTTTGCGACGCGTTAGGTTCGACTTGTTCGTTACCCTGACGATTCTAGGTTTGCAGTCCTTTTCGTTTACGGTGCTATTCAAATGAACGTTAGACTGCGTACGTCTGATGCCATCGTCGTAGCCAAACGATTTCAAATCCAATTTATTCACAACTCTCGGAGTAGAAGTCTTGGATGTCTTGTTATCGTTGGATCGAAACGAGTTATCGAATCCGTAGGCTTTCAAGTCGATTCTCTTGATCTTTCTTTGATTCTCTTCGGAATTGGACTTTGTTGTTTCTATAATTGGATTGTCATAGTTCTCCTGACTGTTTAGCTTTGCGTTCATTTCGTTTTTGCTGTTTTTTCTCTCGGTTTCTAGGATCTCCTCGATCCGTTGGTCCTCCCAGCTATCGGAGCAGTTATTTTTCTCTGCGTCGCCTTCCCCGTGTCTAATCAGAGGCTGATATCTCGTCTCTAGATTGTTCATGTTGATGTTGTTGTTGTTGTTGTTGTTCTGCCATTTCGCCACTTTGGATTTCACGTCGTTGCTACGATTCAAGAGAAATTCAGTCTCCTTGTACGACACGTCCTCCTGAAACAGAAAGGGATTCGAGTAGAATTAAAAAATTTAGCGATCGCACGATTAGCTTAGTCGTTTCCGATTGCGGTGAAGGGATCGTTGATAGGATTTCGTATAGTCGAGGTTAATTGGTCTGGTGAAAATGAAAGCGCGCGGTGCAGATTTGTTGGTGACATTCATGCGTGTCAAGCGTGAAAAGTTAATAATTTTTGTACTCGGGACCGAAAGCCATGATCGCATAATACTTTCAAACCATGTCTCGCATGCATGTTGGATTTGTTAGTCGGCATGCATCGTATAAACCCATGTAAACGGTACTTACCGACTACAAGGCTCGGTTTTCGCAGAGTTCATGCACGTGCTATGCGCACAGAACGACGTTCGATCACGTTTCGACAGCGTTCGTTCTATGATCTACGTGTACTACAATCTATACATGTAAACTTTTGTTTTCGTTTGTACAAGGTTGACGTTACTCGTGCATTCATCTACAAGAAAGAGTCGTCAGAGAAATTGATATACAGTGGCCTCTGAAAAGGGTGTCGGCAACCCTCGGTGTGACGTGTTAAGAGATAATTAAGTCGAAAGCTCTGACGAGGATCGAAGAAGAACCTACACCGCAACAAGTGTCATGCGTTTCAAGTAAAGGTGGATTATTCGTAAATGGTATATTTGAAATATTTACACGGAATAACATAGGTACATATTTGTTGGCCCTTGTATCCAAAGAGAGTCATACGTTTTACGCTTATCCCTAAAATGTATTTGTACTTTTATTCGCGGACATGTCACCATATCGTGACGTCACTCAGACTTGTCACTCCCGGCTTTTTCTTCGACTCGGCGGTTTCACGTGACTTCTTTTTACTCTTGACTCGAAGGTCTCTTAGGGTTTCGAAAGTTCTCTCGACAACTTGGGCCACTATAGGTGGTTCTAACTTTCGGCTGTCTTTGTCGTCGGATAAACGATGCTTGTTCGGAACTTTTACTTTCCTGGGAGCGTAGTTGAACACTCTTCTTCTGGACGTGTTCGGGAAAGCCACGGAATCGTCCGAGGTTTGCTGTGATTTAATCTTGTTCGAAGCATTCTTGAGAAACTTTGTCAGGACCGTTTGATCCAACTCGTGATCGTTTTCGTCTTGCCAGTCGTCGTCCGAAGACGATCTAGGTGGAACGAAGGATTTACCAGGATATTTACGGCGGTGTACGTCGAGTCTCGATCTTGAAACGTATCCATTCGAAAGCCAAGTTTCTTCTTGGAACGAATTCTTAGGCCGTCTAATAAATCGCGTATCGTATATCGTATCATTTGCTACCTCAGCGTGAAGATCGGTGCTTTTAGTTTTTAGGATAGAATTGGTTCGAGCAGTTTTAGCACCTTTGGCGTTCCTGTGAATCCTAAGAAATGTTTGTTTGGCCGTCCGGTACGTTGGCAAATCCTTTCCGTCGATCTTTCGGCTACCTTTTATACCCCCGAACGTCTGGAACTCGAACTTACCAAAGTCCTCGAAATCGAACCTCGAGGGCTGATCGGGTTCTTCGGGTCTCGGGTCCTCGTCGGAGTTTTCAACGAAATTTATGCCGACATTTTTTATTCCGCCAAACGTGTGATACTTGTGGCAGTTGATACTCCAATACCTTCTTCCGTTTGACGATAGAATCTGATTATCTTTGCCGCAAGTGTGCCAGTCGTTGGTCCACAATCTTTCACAAGGATCCTCTTCCTTCTTGTTGCTTTCCAGATCGTGCATGTCGATGGAATACGTTCCTGAATCAACATCCGGTTTGTCGCACTTGTTAGCCTCGTAGACTGGATTATACGTCACTTGTCCAGTGGGTTCGTTCCAACGAAACGGAAGATGTTGGTAACTTTTCGATATCGAGTCTGTTGTCTGTGTCTTGGAAGCATCGCGATCGACGCTAGGAGATTCGTCGTTGTTTCTGTAATCGGTGGTTTGTGCTGGTGCGGTAATGTCATCGTCGGATCTGATGTGCAGGAGAGGGTTGATCGCGAAATGTGGGCTGGAGTACGGATCGCGATAGCTCCATCTAGTAAGGCTGCCGCGCAGAGAAGCCGCCTCGAACTTTTCGAGCTGGAAACTCACCTGTTGTTCCTGGTCGGCACCCGTTGAGCTCGATCGTTGGGACAACGAGCTGCTGGGCCTGCTCGACGTTGACGCGGCCGATCTTCGTCCTTTCTCGATGCTCGACGCTTTCGACTCGTTTATGTAATAGTCCCTGCCGAATCTGACCATCAAATCAAATATAACAAACGTTTTCATTAGGCCCTAATTGAACTGCAACCAGAAACCTTTTTAACCCTAGAAATTGACATTACCTTTTAATGTCCGGTTGATGCGGCGTCAGAACGACTTCCAAATCCGTTCCGTTGCTCTTTGGCAATTCGGCGTGAATTCTAAACGGTGCGATCGATCACATCGCGATGCAAACAATTAGTTTTTATTTCATATTTTCTATGGAATCGGTAAAAATGATTGTAGTATGACTTTTACCCAGGAATGTCGGATGATCTCCTCGTGTATTGTCTCTCCCATAACCTCTTTTGAATGTTTTCCTCGCTATAGGGATTGTTTTCGATAGGCGGAGCATTTTCCCACTTTTTATGCTCGCGTTCAGCGATCGTGCCTGTACAGAGGATAGGTACATTTTTTAGAAAATTGACTCCTATTTTCCTCGATATATTCTTTATCGAAATTTTAACAACCGAAACCGCTAAAATGTACGAAAGCTTAGGGACGACCGGTTAGATCGATTAACCACCTGGTCTCGGAGGAGTTGCCAGCCGAACGTCTTCCTCCGATTTCTTGTTCCGCGGAGAAGATTGAGAAGCCGATTCAGCATGGGCTGCAGCCACAGCTTTTCGGCACCTGCTGCACAGTGGAATGTTGAAATTCGATTACAATATCATTAAAGCAAAAGAGAAAGGCTGTTAGGGGGGTTGAGGAACCCGAACCGTTAACGTTTATGTTTACGTTGACGTTACAAAACGAATGTATCTTCGAATCTCCGAATAGAAAACAACGGACATATAACTCGAAGTCCCTTCACACGGTTCCAAGAAAATCTATTAACTTTACGTCGAATCGAGGACACTTTTGTTTGTTTTCTTCTTCGCTTTACCTTTCCTTGGTTTCCGATAAGCCGTTCTCAGACGTTGCACACCGAATTTCCGATTCGTCGTCGATCCCACCGTTCTCGATTTTCGTTAAACTGTCCAAGTGTCTTTGGATCGCGATATCGTAATGCTCGGTGTACTCGCTTTCTTGTTGAATATCCTCGGCTGCAATAGCAACAGGTCGTGTAAATATTATACGACGATTACGTTCGAAAAAGATTTACCGTGAAAGTCGTCTCTTCGTTGATCCAAGTTGATTTTCGCGAATGTTCCAACCGCGACATCGTTTACCCCCAACAGTTTCTGCTTAGCGTGTTCCAACGAGTTCAGAACACGTTCTTCGGTCAAGTTTAATTCTATCGCGTCGTTTGCGCCTCCGATGCTGATTTCCGCCACGGAAGTTTTCCTTGGCGTGGACGTAGGCGTTTTTGGCAAAGCTATATCGTTTTCCTCCGGCAAGGAAACCCTCGAGCGTTCCGTCGGCTCATCGGAATTAGTTTCAACGAAAACAGTTTGCTCTACCGGATGATCGGCGTTCCTTGAATTTTCCACATTTACATTTTCCTTATTTCTTGATTCTCCTTCTATTTCGATCTTTTCCGTATCATCGTCGATCACGCTTATCTGCTTTGGAATTAGTTCTCCATCGGTTTTCTCAAACTTGTCCATTTCTTTCCGAGTATCGAACGTGTTTGATCGTTCGACTTGTTTGGCTGTTACTTGCTCAATTTTTCTACTACCTTGAAAGTCTTCCTTTCGAGTTTCTACGCGATTTCTTTCGATACGCGTATTCGTGAAAGTAAAAGAGTCAGTCCAAAGGTCGTTGGAATTTTCCAGGCACTCGGTCAGGCCATTTTCGAGTAACCTTTCCTTTGGAGACCGTGGAACGACGTTGTTTATGGCCTCTAGAAGCTCCTTCTCGATTTCCTCGTCGGATTGCGTCGAGGAACACTCGGACAGGTCCGACGTGTCCTCCGCATCTTTGTCGCCGATCATAGCTTTGAAATCGGCGCTAGAATTCGGGACCAACATGGCAACGGGATCGGCCTGAGTTTGAATTCTCTTTTTCTGAAACAGCCAATTCTCTTCCCAGGATTCAACCGGAGACACCAGAGCTATGCGCGTCGGCGTTGTCGATGTGTCCGGTTCATCTTGACTATCTTCCGACGATTCCTGCGAGGCTGGAATTAAATCGTGATTTTTATCCAGAGAAATTTCAAGTTGTTTCGCGCTCGTTTTTAAGCAACCGTCGTTAAACTGTTGGCGATTTAATCGCGAGTCGTCGCGTCGGCGTCGTACCAAAGTGGATAACACTTACGATCGATGATATCCATCCCGAGTTCAGGAAATGGCACACGATGAGCGCTCCTAACGGCTAAGACATCGTTATCCTTGGGATCCTCGTCGGACGTATAAGTGGTAGTCACTTCCTCTATTTGTTCTTCTATCTGGAACGAGAAAACATACATTTTTTCTCCAACAATTTATTAAGCAGTTCCGGATCGATTAAACTTTCCAACTTTTCGGTCACCCACCGTCATAGATAGTGGTTCCGGTTGATTTCTAACGTGTCTCGAGCAAGACGCGCCGTAGTCGCTGCTGGAATCGTCTCGCGGCAAAGGCTCCCCTTCCTCGACCCCTTGGTCCAATTCCGTTTCATTTTCGACTGGAAAATAAAAACGATAATCACCGTTGCTCCGTTTTCGAAATTGTGCTTGTGCTTGTCGTAGCGATTATCGATGCAAAATCGAGCGACGGGTGCACTTACGCTCGCTTGCCGACATCGATTTTCCATGGAGAACGTTGCTATTACCGTCCACCTGTTCCTTTTGGAATTTCTCGATGACCTAGAAAATTCAGCCTTCTCATCGATTTATCCTCTGCCGCGATCGAGACAACGCGTTCGATTCCGCGTTGTTGAAAACGGTCATTTCGAAAACCTATCATCGAAAAAAATTCGTTCCGAACCTTGTTAAGTATCGCAGTGGCGAGAAGATCCTCGTAACTGTGCTCCGCGATGTTTCCTTCTTCCCGCGATCTTCCGGTTTCGCTGGAACCGGTGAGACCAGGCAGTTTCCGGGCCTCCTCGACGGCTCGTTCGACGACATCCCGCAGCGCTGTGTGGGCCATCGTTACCGAGTCCCTGCTGTTGGCTTTGTCTGAAACATGTTTTACGAACAAATCAATTTACCTCGTCAAAGATTCTCACATTCATCTCGAAACGGACAAGTTGGAATACTATTGGTAGCCGAGAAGCAAGCCTCCGAAAAGTAGACTCGATTCGACCCATTTTCTTCATGCTGTCGCAAGTATGACTGATATGACAACGAAGGCCGTGCTACACGATTAGCCTATCGAGCATTATTTATCTTTTATTTGTTATTCCAAGTTGGTATCTGGGTTAGACTTTTGCTCGTTTAGGATCCGTCGTCGGCGTCTGTTCGAAGAGAAACTTGCTCGAGAGTCGAGTAAATTCTGTGAAAGGGTTAACAAGTGTGACGCGACAGGAAAACCGGGAGCCGAAGGCGTACTTTCTTCGAAACGGCGCGGCGCAGCCGTATCGGTAATGGATCGGACGATGAGCTACTCCGCTACTTTGGTCGCACGAACGCACAGAGTTAATTTCACCGCTTCGGCCTTGTCAGCGATTCCCCGTTTCTTCTTCTTTTTTTCGTTTCCCATATCACATACTGGGCCTACGATCTGCGTTGCGTCGGGTGAAATTTCTCGAGAACGACCCGCTGAAATCTCTCTCTCTCTAAATCGATGGCTCGTCCAGTAATTATAGTTCCCGAACGATATCTCGCAAGTCAAGGTTTTTTCCAATTCCGATATTTATGGGTTAAAATAAAAAAAAAGAAACGAAAAAAAAAACGGTCGATATCGTTAAACTATTGCGACAACTCGTAAAAGAGTATCAAGTTTTAATAACCTTTCGGTAAGTTTTTATAAATTGCGCGTCAGTCTTAAATGTCCTTCGTCGTTTTCTTACTTACGATCGAGTCGTATATTCGTAAAATGACGTAAACACCTGAAGCTGTTGCTTATACAATTAATCTTGTAAGAAAATTATCGGCTTTAATGGCTTCGTACTTGAATATGCGAACAAGATGATCGAAGATTATATCGGTTAGACGCGTATCGACGAGTAAACGAGATTTCATTTATCGAAAGATTTATGTTGAACGATTTCTAGGACTCTCTAGGAAAACAATTTGACGACTAGGTACTTGCTTTCCGCTGATGATAAACAGCTTAACCGATAAGATAAGTAACGTAGAACAAACGGTACTCGAGGTTGCGCCCGAACCGGTATCGAATATTTCGCGAAAAAGGTACTTGTGATTTTGATCAAAGTAGAACCAAAAGAAACGCGTAAGAATCGTATAATTTGTACGATACGGATGAATCACTTTAATCTTTCGAGCTCATAGAACGCGATGATGTTATCGCGACGGCAGGTGCGTCGCGTGATTCTTTCGATCGATTACAATCGAATAAACGAATCGGTGAACAACAATGCAGCGATTGTCGAGCAATAGAAACTACAAGGGAACTTTGCTGTATCGTGGCGGATAAAAACGCGGTGCAGATTTATGAAAAAAAGAAATAAATTTGAAAATGAAAAATTGAAATTTGACAACGAAAGAATATTTTGCCTAAAGACGGGTTGTTCTTTCGGTAAAGGAGAATTATTGTTACGGAGTATTCTCTGAAACCGTAAAAGGAGATGTGAGGGATGAAGAGAGGAGAACAACGAGATCCTTTGGTGACAGATTACGTGCAAACTGTGCCAGGGACATGCGAATAGTGTACTGGTGACAATTGACAATAATCGCGATGAATCTGTGCCGCCGCCGATGTTGCTTTCACAGAAAAAATTAGATTGCAATTTTGTAACCTATCCAGTAATTATCGATGAAAACGATCCGAAAAATTTTAACAATTTACCACAATTTCCGATCGCTCTTGGCTCGATTAGGATACATTTTTAATTGCACGATGGACGAGGGGAAAATATACGTAGTATTAGTTTTCATCCAAGTTTTTTCAATGAAATATTTACCATCATTTCTGGTGATCAGGACGTAGACGAGATAGGCGACGATCAGGCCGCCGATTAACGTCAGCATCTCGGCGTTGTATTCCAGCAACATTTATCATTCGTTTCACATTGTATCGTTCATCGATGATTTAATAAATGTTCACACTTTTCACTTTTCAGGTTGATGCGGTATTATTACAACGATTATCATGTTGCTTCGTCGACGTCCGCACCCGTGCGATTGTCGCTAATTTTCTATTCAGCCACTTAGCGACGACACTCTGAGAAATATCGACAAATTTCTTCGGCAAATATAAATAACCTGACCTCGCACGTTTGCGCGTTTATTATTTTAAGGAATCTTTTAGTCCTTCGGCGCGTGTCTTTTTTCTTCGGCCAAGATTTTCAAGTTTCTACCAAGTTATACGAAAAATTTCGGAATATGGAAACATCGACGATCCGAGAAGGTTGCCATCGCGTTCGTTTAAAAGATACTTCCTAGACGCTGTAACTTTCTCATTCTTTCACGATCGGTAAATAGCGGAAGATTTCAACGAGCATTTTCGCGGTTAATCGCGACCCATTCCTGATTCTTACGGAAGAAGATCGATCACGGCGGACTTTCGGATCGAGAGTTTCGGTTATCGATTCGGTTACTTTCTTTCCTAATCGCAACTACGAAGCACAGTAGAATTTAGCGAATTTTTCTGTATTCGAATGTTGGAATGCCGAGTTATTCGAATCCTGATCGAGTATACGGATATTCCAAAAAAAATCCAATTAACGATATTTGCATACTCGATCGCATTCGTAATCGTATCGAACGATACGTGGTCTACGTTTCATTTAAATCGATTAAAACTTAATAATACGGATGTCTATTCTTGGAAGCCTCGTATAGCATTGAAATATTTATCTTCGCGAATCTTTGCGCAAAAGTGTGCATGGTTTTCTCACATCGACACGGTAAAAAGTCTTGACTGGCTCTGTTATACCTTCACTGTCACACTTAATTACACACACTGTACGGTGCTTTGTAGCATTGGCCGCGGATGCGCCGCGCCGTGGCGCACATGCCCGCGTCGTCATCCTGTAAACGTATTTACCTATACACGCGCCATTCGGAACGGCCTTTAAACTCTCATTTGAATAGTTGCTCGACGATGCCGACGCGGACGATTCTGCGAACTTTGAAATTTCTCTCGATCCCGATCGACGCGAAACGACTTCTTTTGCGGGGTTCGCGTCGATCGAAGGATCGAGTTATCGTTACAAATGCCGTCACCGATGATAACTTGTAAGTTTCCGCAATCACGATTGCGAAGGTGTCGCGATTCTTAAATATTTAATCTTGGTGTAGCGCCAAGTGTTTCTCACTAATCCAAATTCCATTATAATCATCTCCTCTTTTCACGGACACTCGCGTCACTTTTCAGTTTCCATTCGATATCTTAAAACCAGCAATCGTCGTAATTTACACCGGTCGATCGCGTAACGCTAGCTTTGATTATTACACCACCTTTCATGTAAGAACGAAAACTATTTCAACCCGCCACTCGTACATTAGCCCATGCATGGCTTCGTGCCACGAGAGGGTTTCGTCGCGTGCTAAACGAGTAGCAATTGAAACTTGCCTCGAGAACGCGGAATCGATCTTTCGAATCGAGATGGTCCTTTTATTATCTTTTTCTTTGTGCGAGCTATCTTATCTCTCGAGGGCGCAATTAATCGACAATTAGTCGACCAACACTTTTTCGACGCGATTATAGCGCGATTTAAGTCTTGGAAAACTTAATCGCCGTGATCGCAGGCCTGTGACAACCAACAGATGGACAGTGGACACATTTTACCGAATTTTATACATCAATTGTCGCGTCGCGTCGCGTCGCGTCGCGTCGCGTCGCTTCTTAATAAGGTATACTATCGATAAGCGCTATCGATTCAATTCTGTTTCACAATATCTACCGATCTACCTTGATAACTGAACGACAACTTCTTAATACGTAATACCATCGTCGAGACTATCGACCAAACCCTGTTCGTTCGAAATTTCTCCTTTTCTCGTTAAGTTACAATCGAAAGATACGAGAATTAAATTTCAGTAGAGATTGTCCTCTGTCGGATTCGATCGTAACTTTTTTTTTTAAACACACTTTCGATTCACTTTTTCGGTATCACTTATCACTGACGGCGAACCAACGGTAATGAAGCATAGCTTCGAAAGTGCGACAAGTTATTCCGATTCGTTGCGTAGAAGGTACCGTTTTTATGCGGTGTCATGCTCAGGCGTTCAAGTTTCAAGCTCTTCGACGACTGGTTATAGTGGAAAACACGAATCGATTGCGTGGAACCGGCGAAATCACTGGCGGACCGCGTGTTTTTTTTTTTTGTGTGTGTGTGCGCTCGTGTGTGTATTGCTTGCACTGCTCGCGACTGAGCCTTTGGCAAAGCGTTCCGATACGCGAGCTACGTACCCCACATACGCCGCTGTACGGCTTCCTTTTAGTGGGGGATACTTTTGCAAGGGAACCTACATTTTCTAAAATCGGCAGATGTCCTTGTGTCGCTCGAGGAAACTGTCCCGTTTCGCGGAAACGCTAAACGAGAAATAAAACTTTTTTTTTGATATTAGAGATAATAGTCGTTTTTGGTAAAAATGTTTATAGGAGAAATTTTTCCTTTCTAAGTTTTCATTCAAGAGAAAAGGTTGATATCTCGGTGGTCAAGTTAACGTGGTTCAACTTGTGTTAAAATATTCATTTTGATATATGTATTTTCCTACCACTTGAATAACGAATAACCAAACGTCATAGCTTCTAATAATAGAAAGAAAATGCTGGAATCGTGTAATGCTTGCAGGCTTATCGCAAAGTTCTTTGTCGCGCACGGCAAAAGTCTCGACTATTACGCGAATTGCGCAATTCTATACTCGAACAGGTTGCCGATTTCGAACATCGCGTTGTTTTCCCTCCTACTTTACTCGATACGACGAAAGCAAAAGAAAAAGACACTTTGATCGTTAATAAAAGTATTATTAATAAAGTAGAAAAAGTATCCCTTGAATCCTATTCGACTCGTCTCTTACGTAAATCATTGAACGAGCCAAGTCTGGCTTCGTATTGTTGTCCTCGGATCGTTACATCCTTCATTGTTACAGGTAGATCGGAGGTTTGTCCTTCGACGAAGGAATCGCAAATGAATCATTGTGCGGCGGATAGTAGACACAGAATGTACTATGGGACGTTATTAAAATAAAATTAACAGCCGTTTTATACAAAGTATTAGGTTTGTCGCATATGAATATTTGTCTCGCCTCGATAAATAAAATCGACGCTCCACTTGGTGAGAATTCTTCTTTTACCATAACAATCGTAGAATCGCCAACTTTCAACAAACCATCTATGTACTTACTGTATACCGTATACATTTTTATCGAGTTTTCCCAACGAAATACCATTCCGTGAGAATCCTCGAAGAGACTCCGAGCGATAATTATGATTTCTATGTCGCTTATGTAACTCACAGGGCTCCATCCGAGACGTTCGGATATAATTGAATTGCCGCGAAGAGAATGGAAAGACCAAGTCCATTACGAACTGCTTTCCGGTTAAGTGGCCGTTAATGTTACAACTTACAATCATCCGACGTTGAGTATCGGTGTGTTAGCATCGCGATCGAAGGGTCAATGGCGTCAATGGCGTTCGACCCTGATAATTCAAGTGCCAGCTCATCGATGACCGTGCTAGCGGTACCATGCATACGATAGTATTAATTTTCCGTGAAACCACGAAAATGATTGATATCGCGTGGAAAACATCATTCGGAATAATGTCTACGCAAGACTTTTCCTTTTTATTGCAATTGAGTTTTTGCAGTTTTTTGATGCGCGAGCAGCGCCTGTATCGCGCAACCCGCCTTTCAACACTGCATCGTTGGGCTAATGAACGATGAGAAATAAAAGGGAACGTTAACTAATTGTTGAAGCAGAGTTTAATCAAGGGTTATTCCGGTTAATCGATGTTTTGTCAAATTCGTATCACCTTTGCTACATGTATTCAACTAGTTTTATCGAATTTATTCAAAGACATTTCATGCTCGGAGGTGCAACAAACCGTTCGCGTCGAACTAGTAGCGAGATACCAAGAGTTAATAGCCTGGCAGGTAACGTCGTAGTAAAAAGGAAAAGAAGGTAATCGAGACGGTCGAGAGTTAATCGTTAAGTAGGTAACGGATACGGGCAGCCAGTAGAGATATCGGTGCTGTAATTGAGAAAGGAATTGGAGATTCTCGACTCTCGACTCTCGACTCTCGAGGCACGTGTCGTGTGTCGATCTTTTCGTTTGACGACGTTCGAACTTCTTCGGCAGATGGCAGTATTTGTTGGCGAACCATCGTCAACTGCGCGATCGAATGCGCTTGCCGTACCACTTGGCGGCAAAGATGAGCGGGAACATTTTATTCGAATAATAAGCGTATCAAGTACGTAGTTTAACTTACATGCTGGAAGAGCGTATAGTCGATCGATCGGCGCGTCGTTCACCTTGCCGATCAAACCCTCCGCTATCTTTTCAACAAAGTCTTGAACAGTTTCCATCGCGTTCGTCTCTTCTTTCGCGCTGGCCGAAGCCAAGCCCGAGCAGGCAGCTGCATGTTCCACTCCTGAAAAAAACGTTTAATCGATTATAATTGTTCGTATAAAATCGTTAGGAACAATGCTCGTATAAATTCGACAGGTGCACTTGTCTAAGAAATCAAGGTTACCACGTGGTTTTATGGAACAACTTTGAAATCGAAATGGAAACGTGTTTTTTTTAAAAATATTCTTTATTAGAATTATATTTACTGGAACTTTCCACGCACGTATACACAAAATGAAAAGGAGCGTTGTTACTTTGTAAAGGAAGGGGAACCTATATACCGGGGTAAAACAGTTATTGAAACGTTGTCGTTTCAAAGTGGGTCGTCGGACACGAGATCTCGGCGACGTAGCGTAACTTTTACCTTATCGATGCGATGCGTAAACATTTTTACCGCGAACGCACCTAGATAAAACACACGATTCAAAGTCGCTTCTTGCACGCTACGAGTATACTATATTTTCGGACACCTTGTACACGATCAAATACAAAGAAAAAAAGAAAAATTACAAAGGATAGATGGAAGAACTTACTCATTCATGCGGTAAAAACTTTCTCCCGTTAAGACAGACGTCACGTTTATTCGTGCACCAATTTCATCGCGATCTACATCCCACAGGACACGCCAACTCGACGATCCTAGTTAGCAAAGTCCATAACAAACGACAAATTCACGATTTACGTGGTTTCACGTAAACGATCGATGCACCGCGATAGGGAATCCCTATTCGACTGACACGGCCGAGCGCTTTCTAAACGAAAGTATCGACGACCATTAAAGATCTACCACCGTACGCCTTTTTTCCATCGTATTTGTAACCGCATTCTCTTAGCGAGTACCGCAAGACCGGTATATTTATCAGTTATCACGCGCGAGCTCGCAGAGGCCGAGCGCGAGCAGCCACAGTCGATCTTCGCTCGAGGATATTTTGCACGTTGTCCCTCGCCGCTAACCTCCTGGCTTTGAAGATCCCGCTTGGCCGGATCAAGGTTGCTCTCTCTTCTCCGAATTGGGCGTAGTCTTCTGTTTTTAATAGAAAGAGAGAAAGAGACTGCCGCCGTGATGCAAAACCGTGCGTAGCAAAGGTTGTTGTCAACAAACTTTTCTTCGAGTTAGATCACCGTGGATTTTTATTCCTTTTACTTACTGGATTATCAAAATTACTCGTCTTTTCCAAACTTTACGTCAATGTCGACCCTCTTTACTCTTCACGAAAAGATTCTTTCATCAAGTTTACGAGATGATGAAATCTTTAATTTCCCAATTCTTATATTCCACTTGTAGAACCTCTCGAAAAATCCTCATTTTTTATCACATCACATTTTACATCACGTCACGTTACGTCGCGTCACTATTAATTTCCACTAATATGCGAATTCAAAATTGATCACCTATCGGCAATTTATTTGAACGATTCCCCGAGAACCTGTTGAATCTCTGGAAACTTCTTAAGGAGAAGGTCGGGTTGGAATGGGAGCGGGGGTGGGGGTGCGTGTTTTCCGTTTGATTAGCCGATTTTGATCTGTGCGAACTAGTTCGATCGAGTGATTTTTTTCTCAACTCTCGTTCTCAGTCTTGATTAGGTCTCGCAACTTTCGCGAGTTTCTCGCACGCTTTAACGTCCTTGCCGGTTATTTTGCGTTGCCGTGCACTCGAGCTGGTTGTTGCATAAACTCACCAATTATTCGATTGAAAACTCCTCGGTTACGTAAAACGCTAATACCGCTAACGAGTCGTTGCAAGTATCGTTAAGTTACAGACAAACAATTTAGTTTGTCATTTTTTATTGGATCATTCGAACGGGTATTTCAGGCAAGGTACATAAATTGAAAAACATGTGGTAGTTGTATCGATAATAGATACAGTTTGAAACACAATTGTATTCCAGGAACCCACTCGTTTTGATACAAGAATCTCCGAGATACCAATAGTATCGAAACAAACACGTCCTATCGATATATACTAATCGTGACTCGTGACTCACATGTGTTCGAACGGTGTAATCGATAGTCGACGGGATTCTCGTCACTTTGTGTAAACGATAAAAAGACGTCGATAGTTGATGAAAATGACTTTTGGCTGGGGCTGGACTCGAGACTCGTTTCACGAGAAAAAGAATTTCGGTCGATAAGGTGGGTAACGGAGCAGAGGAAAACCGTCGAAAAAGGGAAAAGAAAGATGACGGGAGTCCGCGATGTTACTCGCATGAGTACTGGAGCAGAACTGAGAGGTTCGCCACCTCAGGCTTGGGAGACAATAAGACCGATGAACGCGCGGGAGTTCCGTTTCTATGGGGACCGAGAACCAAATGGATTACGGATTAGGCCTCGGAGACCGTTCTTTTAACCTAGGACTCGATAAACTTTACAGAAGTAATAACATTTCTATTTATATTGTATGAAACGAAAATGTATCTTTCGGTTCGAATGATTGGTTTTTGGCGTCGCGGACTTGACGATTGCGGAATCGACTCTGTGCTTTTTTAGCATTCCATTGCGAACGTTGATCCTGTGCAACTGTTTCCTTTTTTCGGACAGCGGAGAATTCGCGTTTCGTCTAATCCCACCGTTGATTGCAAATCATTCTCAATGTTCAAATTATTATTTATCAGTTCCTTGGAAATCTGTTCGGAGACAATAAGGGAGTGATAGATCGTGAATCTGGTTTTCGGAAATTTTATCGCATGGAATGCGCCGCGCTTCGAGATCCTTGCACGTTTTCCTAGAAGAAATAACGAGCGTGGATCTTTCGGCTCGCGAAAAACGAACAACAGGAACAAACACGGTGTTCGGCACGATGCAGTCTGACCATGTTTGGCGAAAGAACAGATCCTTGGAATAGGCCGCGGCGCGGTTAGTAAACTGAGAAACCTGATGCGCAACCGTGGACAAAGAATGCGCCTTGATTTCAACTAGACTCGTCAACACGCCTTTTCGAACGTTCATAATCCTTTTAGCAGGAATTAAGATCCGTTAACGAAACGCTTATCAATTAGCGGTTAATTCGCGTGTAATTAAAATTGCTCGAGACTATATTCGTATCCCATCCGTTTTATTGAAACGAACGAGATCGTGTTTAAAATAATTTGAAAAGCATCGTTCACCTGTGTACCATTAAATGAACGATGCGACACTTTCGTAAACGAGTATAATATAACGTCGACGTCGGCGTCGTATCGAGTGTCTCGACACGTTCGCTTTTCTGATACGTACAAGTTTCTCATTGGCAGACGTAACCGGAAAACGTTGCGAGTCTCCTGGTTTTAACGGAGGAATCTCAAGATCGTGTCGCGATACGGGCATTTTTCGTCGACAACGTAAGAAAAGATGGTTTCCACGAAAGGTTGGGGTATATCTTTATCTTGGCCATCTGACGTTAGATGCGCTCGTTCCCGATTAAATGTCCCGATACGATTCACGCGGGAGGAAGATCGTAGTTTGCGCAGCGAACAATGCGCATCGCGATGAATTCACCGTGAGATATTTTTCGAGCCGTTCTTATTGTTGCTCTTCCGTTACACGACTTTTCTGGCGAAGAACAAGGACGATCGCGCGCCGACCCGATTCGACGCGATGCGACGCGACGGCGCACAATGAACCTCGCGGAACTATTCAAAGTGGAATCAACGTCAATTAACATTTCACCGTCAACTTTCTCAGCCCGCTGCGATTCGAGCTAATTTTATTTTCCTTTATTTTTTCGCTGTTCCGTGAAAACCTCGCGTGTCATCGACTCTACCCGCGTGTACTTTTACTCGCGTAACGTTTAATCTTCGTTTGTCGTGGGTGCGAGTTACGTCGCAGAGCGATGCAATTAATTCATTTTATTTGTATGCAATGCCGTACATCGATTCGCCGATCCGATCGTTCACCGCACCCACGGGTCTCTACTTGCAAATCAATGCGTCCGTGGGGACCAGCAATTGACCGCTGGCCGTCCTCGAGTCGCATTCTTCCGTCATCCCGGTCGTGGACAAACCTTCTCCGGTCTGTTCCTTTCATGGAACCAGCATTAGAGAGGAACACGTACGAATACTCGAGCCAGCGGCAGCGCCGCTTGGATAACTGCATTATTTATAAGGGATCGCGGTTCGTGACCGTTGCAATTGTTTTTCTCGATACGACAGACATTTTCACTCGGCGTGGCGTTGCCTTCTTGCCTTTTGCTTCCATTTTTCAGCATTCTCCTTACCCGTTCCAAATTATTTCGACTCGAAGACCCCCTGTATTCCGCGATTAAATTACAGCCCTCTACTTTACTACTATAAATCGATAATCATTGATTTAATTTGATCGTATACGACGTTGAAAGTTTGAAGCTACGCGTGCATTTTCTTTGCATAAATTTCTAGCCATCGAGTAATCGAGTATCGTTGAACGGTGTTACAATGTGTTAGCACAATAACAAGTCTTGCAACGGCGACCTCGATCGAAGCTTCGTTGAAATTAGTACGTTCGTTTAAAGCGTATCTTTACAAACCTGCGACATAGACTCGTGACTTTGCCGTATCGAAGTATCGATATAGATCTTGCTCGTTGATCGGTCCACCGGAAGTCGCAGTTTTATTTAACCAATACCTAACAAAGCATTTCTCGTTAAAGAAACAGTTATTAAGTGAAGAGAGTTTTTAAGTGAAGTTTCGAAAGAACTTTGGCTAAAGAAATAACATGTAAACGTTGCGCGATCTATTAACGTATCGTTGGTGAAACCTTTGCTGAAGACAGAAAAGACAATGCCAGGCGTTGTCCGACGTGTCCCAGCGCGAGCAGCCTTTTCTGCAGGATCTGGCGCCGCAATCGTTGCACCGTACACCACGTCCCACGTAAAACGGTTTCAGACAGCAGGCGCAACGATTTTCGTCTACAGGAATCTGTTTACCATCGGCTTTTGAATCTCCAGACTTTCTGAAATGCAAAACACGACTTTTATTACACGGTACGTCGCGACACGATGCTTGCAAATTTTCTCAAAACTGAATGATTCATCGCGATAAAAAAAAATTGAATCCATCACATAAAAGATACACCTGGATCTTGTATTCGAATAATATCGATTTTATTAAACGAATCGCTTTTCAGCGAACGATAGCTATTTACAGTAGTTTGTCGAACAATCGCAATTTCATATGGTAAATATTCAGACACGTGTAGGTTTGCGTATAATGAATATCTACGATTACGTAAGTACGTATTCCGCGCGATGATTAAACGACCTTGTATTAAAACGCCGTAACTTATATTAGACGCTACATGTTTTAAGAGTTTAGCGCGTAACCGAAAGCGTGCAACGCGCCGCGTCGTTGCATAATAACGAATTTAAATAAATATACTTTCGAAATGGCTTTCTTGAATTCAATCCTGGTAACTTTCCTCGACTGTCACTCGATGACGCAACAGACTGTGTTCAAATATTTTGTATTCTCGACGGGTGATTGCCGTGAATCGAAATGGAATATTAGAAAATCCATTGTAAATTTAGCTGGTCTTAAGAAACAAAATATACCGGATGTAACTTGTAGTTTTCGTTTAATTGTCGAGGAAATAATTTGCTTCGGACGGTAAAACATGATACGTTACGGCTTAACCTACTCGCACGAGAGTCGACAATCGTCTTTATTTCCGCGACAAATGATGACACGATGCGTCTGTCACGTTTGACAAGCCGTCGTTTGTTCGTTGTGTTTCGTACACACTCTACACTGCACACTGCACACGTATGAATTAATTATTCTTGCACAGTTCGATAGATTACATCGTTCGTGGCTGCACTTTCTGAAATTTGTCTCATTCTTAACGGCATCGTTTGCACTCAACACGTACCGGGTGTATTACCGCGCGATATAATTAAGCGATACAATTAGGATACGCACGGCCATTCGGGTGACCTAAACCTTTCGGGTTATAATGGAAACGATAACGTACACTTGGTATTCCACTTTGATCGAAATTTACTGCATCGAACGGAAAATCGAAGCGATTGTACAATTAAGAGGCGTGTCGGAAACATTTTGAAAGTGGAGTGGCTCGAATCGAGGTACGATGACTTTCGAACAAATTTTCTGAAAAAAATGTGAGAACGGTATAAAAATCGAAATGAAACGATGAGATTAATGCTATTGCTAAACGATCAATCCTCGCGATCGAAGAACGTAGCAGCGGCCCTCAACCCGGAATGGCTGTCCTCGTCCCTCTCCATGTCCGAGGTGACCACTTTGACTACGACAACCTCGATGGTGATCAACAAGAAGAGTACCATAAACGTTGCCATATTGTACTTTTCTTGGCCCGTGACCACTCTGTTCTCACCCTCCAGTAATAGGGTAGAGATGACGATCGAAACGTATGCCAACATCCCGACTCACTTTTCACTTTCGATACCTCGAACATTCGCTTCATTCGCTTCGATGTCTTCTTTACACAGCCTCCAACAACACAAGGAACTGCTCGACTTTCTTCAAATAGTCGTGTAACCGCTAAATTTTCTTCATTTGCACGCGCCAGTTCACCTTCACTCGCTATTCTTTACGTAATTATTATCTATCCGTATCATCGGGAGATCTCGATTCACTTTGTCGTCCAAGATGTATCGCTGTTTGTTGTCGTTTCGGAGCCTAGGTGAAAGAAAAGAAAGCAACGATGAATCGAATTGCTCGATTAAGAGAGCAACACGTGTAACATTGGTGTGTATGGTAACATTGTTATTGCTCTCTCCCTCTCTTTATCGAATTCCACGTGGTGGAACGATCACTTGTAAAGTTGCGTTTATCCTGTTTCGTCATATAAACTTTTGTTTCGACGATCACCTTGATTCTCGACGTCTTTCCATTCGCTCTCGTCGCACATTTTTTCTTCCTTGTTTATACTTTGGTCTCGAAATCACCTGGTCAGAGTAACGCGAGTCGGTTGTAGCGGTAATATCGACTTTGTTTCTTCTAATCACGGTTATTTTGAATAATCTCGTTGCGCGACGCTTTCGAAAACCGCACTCTATTTCTTTTATCGTTCGTCATATTTTTCATTCACGTAAAACTTGTCAAAGTCACTCTTGGACGAGTATCCCGTGAAAGTGTCCTCGTCCCAGTATTTCGACGAATCTTCTTCTTGAAAGTTGTTATTTCTCGACGACACAGCTTCCCAAGTTTTCCTCGAGATTAAAGTGTTGCTAACGGTAACTTGTTCGCCAAACATTCCTGATGAAAGACACCACACCAAACAGTTTAAAGTATTCGGTCTTGTTAACCGAGTTGAGAGCTGATCGATTCGATGGACCTTCGGAATGATCTTTCGTGGACCATTTTTGTGGACGCCGCGACGCAGTGTCGGTGCTTGTTCCTTTGTGTCGGACTGCTGGTTCGAAAGTGACAGTGGATCGGTGGTCGGGGAAACTTGGTGTTATGCACACGAGCCTTCTCGATGGTAGGAGATCTCCGCGTCCGCGTCCGTGTCTGCGTCCGCGACCGCGTTGGATCCACGTGGATTTCACTTGGACGAAGTTGAGCACACCTGGATCGACCAATTAATGGAAACTTTCACTGGATTTCGACCGTGCCGTTTTGCGAACGCGACGCCACGGCACAGCACGGAGAAGCAAACGAGTCGAACACCGCCTGCTGTCCTACGCAACGATTTACGAAATCATCGTTCGATCGACAATCGTGGTTAGAGCTCGATATCGAGAAAAGTGTACTGCGTGATGTAACTTGGACAGCGTAACGTTACGCGATCCGCCAACCTTTCACGCGTTCGATTCGTTCGACTATCGACATCTCATCCATTCGAGAAACTTGTATCGGATGTTTCGGTCTCGAATATCTTCTCTTTTTACACTTTAAACGAACCGTGTCAAGTTTTAGCCAATCTTTCGTAGTCGTACCATGATCTTTCGAAATATCGCGCCCGATCAGTTTTAGACGCGTACAGTTTACGATAAGAGGATCGATCGCCTCGCTATCTATGGAATTCACCTAACGTAGGATTTCTGTCGTCGTCTTGGGTGATTTTGATGTTCACGATATCGTGAATGGTACGATTACCTACAACTACGTCGGGAAAAATATTTAATCTAGGCCTCGTTTGTAACTCGGTCGATCAAGGTTGCGATCTTGAGTCTGTACATCTCGCTAATAACGTATCGTAAACGTACTTAAACTATCGATCGCGTTAGTTTGATAGAAATATTGTTCGAGTGTTGGGTAGACTTGTCTTAACGTCATCGAGTCCTTTGCCACGTTACGTACATTTCCCTGGTTCCTTGTACCAGTCACAGTCATCGTTTCATAAGTCCATGTGCTGCTGTAATTTAGTTACGCAACGATCGTGTAATTTCTTCTGTCTCCCTTATAGTGTTCCACTGTTAGGTAATAAACTCGCGTCTAGAAAGCATTCGCGTGTCTTACGAAGTCTAGAAATCACAGAATTAATACGCTAATGTTTGACCGATTGCCCACACAATTCGTCGACCCACGCTCGACGTCGACGCCCACGCGACGTACCAAACGGATGATCGATTCTTTGAAATGTTTGCACAACTTTTCGTAGGTTTATCACCCTTTCCATTACGAAAATCAAGAGAAAATGATATTTCGTAATGTAAACATTTTTATTTATCTTTGGTTATAGCTTGCCTGTACGAAAATTTATGTAATTACCGTGCTATGATATATACACTTTCTACCAACTTACGCAACAAATACGTTACGACGATGACATTTTTAGTAATCGTTTCCACATGTAGGAACATTGTATGTGTCAACAACTGAAATAAGTTGAACCGATGAAAAGCACAGCGTGCAGTCTCGATTCGGTCTAGTTTTCAGCGGAGCCCGTTCGCATCGTGGCGTCGGGTCGCGATCGCAGAAAACCGTTAACCTCGATCTTCTTTCTATCGATAGAAAGTACGGGTGCGTTCGCGGCCGAATAGAGTCGCGTTTGAAAAGTCTGACCAGGTCTTGGTCGCATCCGGAGATCGGTACACATCCTTACCGTTTATCACGCTTTCTCCGGCAGAGGAGAGTCCGTAGCAGGAAAATTTTGATCAGTCTTCTGGCTTGGACCGATTTCATGAATGTGACAACCCTTGCTTCTATTCGGTCATCCGGAATACGAGCTACGCGAGCGATATTTCAAAATATCCGAAACTTGCGACGATCGAAGAGAAGCGTCCATAAATCGTCGACGTTTGGCTAGTAGCTGTCTTCCGCGTCTCTCACCGATCACTATCTCTGTGCAATGCCCATTACGAATCACTATCAATTTCTGTCGCCAACCTACACTCCCCTATTACCAGTCTTTTTTTAATTCCTAGAAAACAGCAAAAAGAAAGTTCCCCGAGTAACCTATACCGTTCTTAATCGAATCGGATTCAAAGATCCTTCGATTCGACCGATTATTCGCGTCCTCGGTTTTCTTCTGTTGTAAAAAAAAAAGAAACTAAAACGACACTAACTGCAGCAAGAGAAGCAGAATACACCGGCTGACTGACTATCCGCGACACGATGCATCTCAACAATGAGGGAGCCGTTGTTCGGCTCCCCCGTACGGTTCTTCCTCTGTTTCCGGTCCCCCTACGTGCCACGGCCGGTCGAAGCTATTGTTTAATATGGTTTGATACGTCAGGCCATTGTGTAACGACGCTTTACCATTAACGACACTCGTACCCGAACCGTGCATCCCAATGCGCCGTTCTTTCCTTCGGCCGTCTTTGCCTTTTTCGGGTTCGTCCTCGTCCCACCTTGCGTCACGTCACGCGTCTCCTCGTCGGCGTGTGGCGACGTCGTCGATGCTATTGAACCGAACCGAACCGAACCGAATCGAACGACCAACCGGTCGCGCCGCGGCGACCGGTCACGCATGACCAATCGCCAGTCTCGCACGCACACTTCCGGTCTTGGATTCAGGAACCGCTTATTGACCTCACGTGTGCGGCCAAGTTACACGTGGGCACACCTGTTTACCAATCGGACGAATTTCGAGCCGATTTTTCCAACATCGTTTCAACGTAGCATTATTTCTTAAGCGAACGCGCGATGTATCTAATGCTAATTTAATCGAGCAGTCCTATCATCCGTAGCGAGTGAGGTAACCGTTTTCGTAATGTTGGATAAATTTCAACGAACCGTTGTAAATACATTACGATTCTCGAAGGCGTATCTAGCATCAACGGCATTCGTAAGCGCCTCTGGCGTATTTTACACTCGTATCGGTACGTAATTTCCTTAGTCGTTCCTCGCGATCTTTTGATCGTTTTCAGTTGCAAAAGGTCAACAATTGTACAGTCTAATATTATTTAACATAATGCACGGTTATACGTATTATTTAATATTGGACACGGTTTATTGCGGACCGTCGCGGATATTCGCCGCGTATCGAACGCAAATTATCATGATTATTAACGGTACCAGAAATTCCCGCTGCTTCCGTTCGTAACAAACCAACGCGACGCGACGCGTCGCGGTGCATTTTTTCTTGCTCGCGCGTGCCAGTAAATCTGATGTCAGGGCCAATTGCCAATTACGATAATCCGACTCGTTTTTTACTTGAATAAGTTTTTAGTTGTTTAATCCCACCGTGCACTAGTTTAACGTGAAAATGAATCGCCTATGGTACGAGTTAATGGAAAATCAATGGTTGAAATGTTTTCGTGTCCATCGAATCTTGCCGACTATCGTCTTGCGATAAATTATTGAGAAATGTCGGGCATCCTTGGTTGATCGGAAGTATTTTCACGTCACTTATTCCGGTTGCGGTCGAATCGAACTTAACCCGAGTCGAGTCGAGTCGAGTCGAGTCCTGTCTTGCGTCTTGGAATTATTCTCTCACGGTGGTACGCGTTGAACGCGCACCGTATTCTTGTGCTCGTTAAGAAATTACTTTTTCATCTAGGTCAACTTACGTCAAAACAATGCGCGCTCGTTATCTCGGTACACGGGTCTGATATCGATCTGTATTGAATTATTAACGCGAGTCAGTGCTGTTGGCGTTGCGGAAACGATGCAACTACAAATTACTGCTGACAATTCGAAAGTTCTCGTCATTGAATTAATGGCATGTAAGATTGTTACGAAAGAAACGTAATCCTCGTGTCTAACCAGACGCAGCCTCTGCTGCGCCCGTGTTGCGTGAAAAGTAGTCGATCGAACGACCGTATTGTTGTACTTACATTTAGATTAGTAGATACTTTTAAATACCCGTTAAACACCGAATTACCGAACACCGTTAAATACCAAGCGTTCGTCAAAACTGAAACTCTGCTACTCGACGACCTTAGTTGTTTTCACGGTTACTCGAACCGATGCGAGACGTAAACATTTCCGAACACGCATAGGAAAATGTTACGAGTTGGAAGGGATCCACAACTTTTGGTAGAAACGTTGAGAGGATAATTTTCGTTCCTTTTCGGATCGAACGTTATATTATTCATTCCGTAGTGAGCAAGTCGTCGTTCAAGGGCACGTCACGCGTGATAGTTAAAGGTCATAAACTCGTGATAAACCGATTTTGAATGCGTATCTTGACGAAACGATTACGAGTTTAAATATATTTCGTGGAAAATATGAGTAGAAAATATACGTTGAAGGTCGATTGGTTGTCCGTAGGTATCTCGAAATGATATACAACGATCAATCGACGAATTCTTGAAAATTTTAAAAGGTACTGTATTTGGATTAGGTAAACTTAAATCGGTCCGTTTAAAAATACACAGTTGACCTTGAACTGTCTTCTCGATGGCACCGATAATCGATTGTTCTCGGTTAAACTGTGCGACAAGTCGCTAAACTTCTTTAAAGGATATCGTTATTATTATAGATCATGCCGTAATTTTCAACCCAACTCTGATATAGTTAACAAAACGTAACAGTCCATAAAATTTAGACTCTTGTTGATATTACACGACCAAGATTGAATGACCGCACCGAAAGGACGCGACGCGTTGGTGTCGGCGGGAAGATGCTCGATGTTTGTTTCAAGTTGACATTCCGTTCTTCCAAAAGTATTCCTCAATTCCGTCGCCCTCGTATCGAGCGATATCGTTGAAAAGTAATTTAGTCGGTGCTGAGAGGAAAAAGGAGTATGGCGAACGGCACTCGTCGAACTGGTCGGAACAAGAGGGAGTAAATAAAAGCAGGTTCTGCATACCGAACTTCGTTGTACGTATACGCGAACACGCAAACACGCTAGTACAGGGTGTCTCGAAAAAATCGAAATTAGTTGATCGTACATACGAGTATATAGCGCAGAACGAAACAAGAGATTTAACGATGACTCTTTGACAATTCGTTAGATGTTTACCGTGTCGTCGGTCTTGTGACTGCTTAGAATTTAATTGTTTCGCGATACGAAGATAACGATTATCGATAAGGTACACCTATAATACATTTTCTGTTGAACTTTTAAGGAAACATTTCGATTAAACGAATTGCAACATACGTTCAAATATGCGCGTAGAGAGATATACATACATATAGTAGCTCGCGGGTCATAACGGGCAATGATTCTTCTCGGAGGCCTCTTTGCCCGGACTACTTTGGCCACGGACTTGAAATGACGCGTGAACCTCGTTTTATGCCGCGAACCAACCAAGAAATTCCAACGAGATCGTTAAGAAACCAGGCAAGGCCTTTCTCCGTGGCAACGTATCAACGGTTATCCACGGTTATCCACGGTTCAAGAAACCTAAAATTAAATTGGTGTGCCTAATCGTGCACGAGATTACAGGTCCTACAAAAACCTACAGAGCATTATCGTTTAAATATAAACTGAATTATTCGTGATATTCGAACGAGGAACAGAGTTCTTACAAGAGGACCTCGAGACTTGAAGCGCATCGCAAACAAACCGAGTACGAGTGTGTGTTTGCTACAGTCACGCGTCATTAGCGTCAATCCGCGATATCTACGAAGCTCGAAAGTGATCTCCGTGGAAATTGTCGAGATAAATCTTTGGAAATCTGTTGAAAACAATTTCTACTCACCCTTTGCGAATACTGTTGAAGAGAAGAAAACAGATCCCCGATGCGACGCCGACGGCAGCCACCACCAAACTCATACCAGGCGACACGATCATCTTTCCACTCATCGAATGTCTTTAAAACTGCATAAATTGATGCCTGTTGATGCGACACACGTTCACTTTAGAAAAAAGAGTTAATTACACCTGGTCTATTTAAGTAACCGTTTTCGTTTTCGTTTTCGTTTGCTTATTTCTTTCGTGGTTCATTTTTCTTGGTTCGTCGAACGTTGATTACCGGCCTACGGTATCATAAAGTTTTTGAAATTTAATTCTTTCGATTTACATCATGTAAATATACGTATGTCGAGACGGACTTTGAACACGCGCTCTCGCGAGACTTTCGACCAACGACTATGATTACTGATTTCTGCCGCTTGATCGATACGCACTGAACGGAGCTTGCTCGGTTATCTGATACAGTCGATAACGAATTTCCGCTGGAACTCGAACGACGCTGATTCGGTTCGATCGACGACTCGCGACGAGAAAGCGTGTACCAAATATGAATATCGTGGACTTGGCGAAAATAAATTTTTGGCAAATATTTTCTTCGAGTATGTAAACGTTGAATTTGAACATTAACATCCATTTGATCGTTAATCGCATGATTTTTAATTTAAAAGAAATCGAATACTCGAATCCTGGTAGAGGGAAAGAGAGTTTCTCTCGGGTCGAACGACGTCGTACTTACGCACATTTTTTGCTTGAAATTTCGAAATCCACTTGGTCCATGGAGTTTGCGTTACACTACCGTTATTAAATTAGTAACTGATGCATCCGAGAGATGCGAACGGATCGCACGATAAGATTCAACTGAAGGAGAGCTAAAGTCTCCGCGTGCACGTTCTCGACGCCGATCGACGCGAAACGTACCAACTAAACGCTAAATGTTTTATCGCGTCTCGCATCGTCTTGCTTGGTCTTCTCTACGAGTCATTTGCAAACTCACGCTCTCGCATTTTTCTGGTAATGCTTTCTTTGTTATTGCAACCATTTTCTAGCTAGATTTAGCTGAAATATTATTCAGCCGTTTAAAAAGTAAATAAATTCCAACGAAATTCACTGTTGCGAGAGAACTCGAGATGTGACACGATTAAATGACGGAGGAAACGAAGCGCCTCTCGTACTGGAAGTGCATCGTTTAAAGTATGAATCGCGTTGACGCTTAAAGCCACGAGAAACGTTCCTCGAGAAAACGGTACGACTTGTATAACAGGGACAAAACTTTGTCGAGCCTTGTATGGCTTACGTAACTACATATTATATTATGCGAGGCATTGCATCGGCGTTTTCTCGATCCATGTCCTTTGCAACTAACAATAAGGTAAAAACGGTTCGCGTGTCTAATTCGATACTTTGGTCGGTGATCGCGAACTGTCGCGTATATCCGATATCGTAATCGTCTAATCGATTAATAATTACTACGTAGTTTACTGTTTGCGATGCAAGCATCCGGGCAGCACCTGTGGAAAGCAGATACACGTTCAGCAGCGTTTATATGGTTGCCTACTTTTAGGCGCGTGTCTGACTAACACTGTCGGTAATCACTAATCAGACAGTGCTAAACCAGACGCTTCTACTTTGCGATGAAGCGGCGCGGCGGTAGAGACGAGTAGTATAACGTGCGTAGGTGTACTTGTGTACGTGTATAGTAACATTAAAATATAATCTTTCGATACGGAAATAAGTTTCGATAAGACATGCGTTATGCGACCAAGAATAGCAGGCGCTTGGCCGAGATTAGGAATTTTCGAGGCGATCGAACAGTGCAATCTCATTTTTTAGTTTTCTCTTTTTGTTTCCTTCATAAGAATCGATACTGGTTCTCTAATGAGAAAACGGGATCATTGCCTTGTACCACTTTCGCGAGAAAAATTAATATTGAAATATGAAGATATTAAGAAACTCGGAGTGGAACGAAATCGTTGTAACGTTTCGTCATCCGATAACCCACTTTCCGCTTTTAACGAATCTTTTCAGCCATTCGCAGATATTTCTTTCGTTTGTATTATCTCTTACTGAACACTCATACTTTGTTCAACTGTTTGGATAAAAACTTCAAACCTCTATAATGTTATCGTGTTTTTAAAACTTTCAAATTTTTTAATCGGTTCCGTATGCAAGCATTACCTACATCAAGTATGAAACTTTGGTACAAGCAAATTTGATCGTATGAATTTTTCTAAGAGGCTAAACTTTTTGGCGAAAAATCTTGTGTTTCGATGTGCCTGAGTACGAACAACTTGTGACTCATTATTCGTATCGCGACGTTCGCAAACATTTCCTCTCGTTGAAAGCATAGATTTAATGTGCACGGTTCATCACGCAAAATAACAAACGGTCTAATTGGTAGCGAAATCAGTGCCCGATAAGAGTGGTGGATGCGTGAAAAATTGGTCGCTGCGCCGATAGAATGTCGCAGTTTTACGATGCCAACCGATTCCAGTAATCTCCAAGCTCGTATCAGCCATTGCGCGCGTGTTCGTGTTCGTATTCGTATTTGTATTCGTGTTCAGTAATTGTAAACACGTCCTCATAAAAATTAAAGGATTATTATAAAAACAGAATACTAATTTTACTTAACACTACTCGTTACGTTCGAAGAACGTAACGGTTGTGTATGAAAAGTGCACGTTGATTAGATAAAAGTTTATTTATCGTTATCAAAGGTTTAAATAAAAGTTTACTCTGAGACAAACTGCTGCATGAAAAGAAGAATTCTGAATTCTAATTCGATTTTTTAAGTGGAAAAACTCGCGAAAGATAATACCCATCGCGTCATTTTCCTCTTAAAAATGCAAGACGTTGGAGGATTAAGCGTCGTCTCACTTGCTTAATATTTATGGAACACGTTCTGTGCCAGGTTTACATAGGTCCGACGAACAAACGTTGCATAACTTAACGTCGTGTGGTGTGGTGTGGTGTGGTGTGGTGTAGGCGGCTCGCGTCTCGGTGAGCATAATAATTTATATCGTGTAATATATCGTACGCGGATAATATACATGTAGAGATATAAACGATACCGGTCATCGCTAAATGTTGTACCATTGACGCATCTTATCGGATCGGTATTCCGATTCATCGATTTGGTTGCTGCATAATTATACATATATGTAGACAAAATTGATAAAATTGAAAAATCTCGTTTGACATTGCTTTGATTCTTCCATATGAAAACACGACGTGACAATGCAAGGAAAAAAAAGGTGAGGCGATGCGAAATTTTGTTGCGAGGAGAATAATTAGTTGTCTGGAGGAACATATACTCGAGGTGAATAAAGTTTCTAACACGTTTTAGAACAACGAGACAATTGTTTCAACAGATTTTGTTATCTCACCGACCGATGAAACCTTTAGCGTGGCGATTAGCTAATTATCAAAATACCGATAAGAAAACGACGGATTGCATACTTTAGGAGATATTGGTATCGCGTTTATGGAAAGAGAAATTTTTCCGAAGAAATGTAGAATTCCGAAAAGATGAGGAATCAAATCACGTTCTACTCTACAGCGATCGGAAAATGGGAACAACTATACACTTGGTTACGTAAGGTGTCTGCTTGATCGTTATTCCCTGTACATCGAATTAATCATGTTTCCACAAAATGAAATTAAGAATTCGTTCGCTTCCTTGTTCGCGCTATCGCTACTGTAAACACTCGCGTTGATCTACTCCGTGCGTTCCTCTAGACAGTACCGCAAGATGTTTCATTGTTCACAACACAATAATGATTTACTATACTATTCGCTGCCAATAAAATTGGCTTTACGAAGGCTTAAGTCACGATATTCTGGATAGGATCCTGTTTGCTCGAAATAGTATCACGCTCCGAGCACGAACCGTGCAATCGACAGCGTTGTCGTTGCCGTCATTCTGTCACCCGTGCAACGGCCATTTATTGCACGTAATTTTTCGGTAACAAAGTCTGTCCTGATAAAAATTTATACAATAAGTCGATAGGAAAAGCGCTCGTCGAGCGATTTTGCGAAACACGATGCGTTTAATCCGTATTATTTCGAACGAAACAGTTTCGTGCGAGCAAAAGATCCGCATCGGTAAACCAACGATTATATTGTTTGTACACGCGCTAAAACGACTTCTGTCGGTATCGTTACGATCATCTTTCCTCGAAGGACATACCTAAATATCGATAAAATTATCGCGTCTATAGTCGGATAGTTACTTCGAGTGTCTCGTCGGCGTCGTTTCTCAGAATTTGTGATAAATTTCAATGTACACAGACTGAGAATAATTTCTTTGCTAAAACATTGGTACACGTTGGTACACCTTCCAAACGAGAATATCATAATAGTATGGAATTCGATTATACGTGCAATTTATATGTACACCTGTTGCTCCAAGAAGCCAATCAACCTAGTAATCGAGATATCGATCGATCGTTCTCAAAGGGCTCGCGAGAATTACAACGAATAATAACGAAGAAATGCGCAGGTCGATTTTCTGAAAAATCGATAAATAAATATGATAGTCGGACCGATGATTAAAGAGACGATACCAGGAAAAATATGAAAGTCAGGAGGCTAGCCCAACACTTTGGAAAATAAAAAGGTAGAGGTAGAGGTGACGCGCGCGCGTGTTATCGCAATCTTCCTAATCTCCGCGGTTGGTTTCGAAGCGTCGCGTCGGGCAACTCGCGCAGAAGCAATGAGCTGTCGGCGTCCACGGTCGGACGATGTGCGCGAGACAAGCCTGCTATCAGTCGAAGGACGTAGGTGGTACGAGCTGCGACGAATCCATCGGATTTAGTTATTGTCCAGCGCTCCGTGGACTCGGATGTCGGAAACCGACTCGATCGTACCATGACCGAGGATCTAGTAGACAGTTGAACGTTTTACGTCCATCGACGTGCTCCGCTCCATCGGAGACCTGTTAACCCGTTACCACTGATCGATACAACCTATGAAACACAGAAAGAGAGAAACCGCGCAAGGAAACTACCACCACCACCACCGACAACAACAACAACATCTTTTACAAAAGATTACGTTGCTCGAGTTTTCCCATACGGAAGACTCTTGGACAACATTTCCGAGTTTATTCCACGGTTTAGAGATCATTTGCGTGTCCTTCGAGTAGAATCGATACGTCAGGGTGAAGGTCGTCGTGTCTTTTACACGTGGATCTTGACCAAGCGTCTAGTCACTCGTCAAAGATAGCTAAGAAACTCACTTTCCACATAGTTGTCGACAAAGTGGTTCAATTTTGCTACAAACAGTTACCATTTGACGTTGAATAAGAAAACATTCGCACGTGGATCGGGTCGGCAACGACGACGTCAACTCGCCGAAACAAGAGAGTTTCTATTGGCGCGTAGCTGAATAATAAACAGCCAGGTTGTTTCCATCGCGCAACCGGCGTGAATCTCTGTCGCGAAAACCACGTGGATTGCGTGGCGCCTCGAATCTTTGGAGAACGTATAGATCTCGATTGGCGAACGATTCGAACGCTTAGGTACGATATAGAGGAAGTATATCGTTCATCGGTGAGTCTTGTTTTCCAGGTAAGTCTTGGCTTCTCCTTTAATGCAAACTAATTATTTTACGTTCTGTTAGACTTGGATGTCGTTGTACGATCTGTTCTTTCGTAACCAGTTTTTCCGCTTAAGGTAATCGAATCTCAAGAATGAAGGATTTCGGAAAAGTCTTTTCTTTTAATCGTTTCCGAACGAATAAAATCAAATTCACGATTCATTTTGATCGCAAATATAGAATGTAGAAAGATACTCGAGTAGACCTTTACGAGTTTGTTCTCCTCATCGGGTACCTGTGCCCTTAACGCATTGTCCACGTTTCTCGAGAATGCCAACATTCTGTCTCTAGCATTGTTTCAAAGAAGCACCGAGTGAAAAGTCTGGCCGTCGCTAATTGGTACTTTAAACTAGGCGAAATGATTAAGATTCTCGCAGCTCGCAGCTTACCTTGAAAGAACCCTCGAGAACACACCACAGCGGTCGCCGTCCTAATCGAACATTTGCTTTCTTTCGTTTTTTTTTTCTTCTATTTCGTTTCTTTTCAGGCAGCCATCACGACTGACAACATTCGAATAAAGCGTTTAGAAATCAGAAAGAGAAACTAGAAGAAGAATAAGAAGAAAACGTCGAATGTGTCGCGGAAGTGGTTTACCCTAATCGTTTCGATATTAGCTATATTTCGATTATTTCGCTGAGATTATGGACCAAGGGCAAAACACCAAAACGATGAAAAATTCCGCAGACTATGTTAAGGCCATCGAAAGTGGGGTTCAACCGATTCAGGTGAACAAAAGCATCTCGATTCTGTCAGACATAGTAGCAAAATATTTGTCCAAATCAAAAATGTTGAATAACGATATCGATATCGATTCATATTAACGAGAATTTGATTATCATCTGAAAGTTATTATCATGGCTATACCATGTAACTAGTTTTGGGAAAAGTTAGGCTCGAAGGAATTGTATTCGAGCGGAGAGAAGAAGGTAGATTCGGGAGCAGTAAGAGAGGATTCCCATCCTAGTAAATTTCGATTAAATTAAACCCACTTGTTATATATTACAGATGGTCGAGACGAAAGTTTACAAACGACGATGGCTAATTCTAATGATCTTCGTGGTATACAGTGCCAGCAACGCTATGCAATGGATCCAATACAGTATCATCGCAAATATAGTGTCCAAGTTTTATAACGTGTCCAGCTTTGCAGTGGATATGACCAGCATGATATTTATGATAACCTACATTCCATTCATTTTTCCAGCGAGTTATCTCCTCGACAAATACGTAAGTATAGCATTACGTTTACTCTGTTATTTTCAGTCCACTGTCGATAATTATAAAATTTCAAACGATTCGTAGCCGCGAGTTCCTAGCCTACCTAGTTACTTATTTATCGACAATCTCGTAAACTTTGCCATGAATATCGCGAATTAATTATTGTACAATAACTCGTATAAAAATGTATACGTCTCAAGTGTTTGGTAAGGGACGAAGCAAGAAGAGCAAGCAATATAAACTGTATCGAAGGGTAAACAGATTATATTCCAAAAAAACATTTGTCGGATTTTATTCGAGGGATTTTTCACACCACTATCAAGTTCGCGAATCGGTTGATACAATAATTGAATTAATCCGAGTTGGAGCGAAACTTTCGTCGTTTCGAAATGTTCGTATATCCAAGAACACTTGAAACTTGAATTGAAAGCGAGTTTGCTTGTTTTGTATACTGGATTAATGGATCGAGCAGACGTTGCGAGTTTGTTTGGTCTGTAGATTGATGGATCGAGCGGACGTTGCTAGTTTACGGACTTGAGATGATATCATTTCACGGAGAAAGATTCGAATAGTTTACGAAACTCTTGGTTAAGTTTAATCGTTGTTTACTCACTGTGCGTTTTTCATTCATAACGGCTAGAAATTAGAAACATTTCGTTATACAGTATAGCTACCTTGTACAAGTATTATGCAACATCATTTTATCCAGACAATGACGGAGTTGAGTTTGTACTGTTTCAAAAATGACAAATGCGATCGAATGTTAATTTGTTTTCAGGGTCTAAGATGCGCTGCGCTTACAGGAGCGATCGGGACGACGCTAGGATCGTGGATCAAAGCTTTCAGCGTAAGCCCGGATCTATTTTGGCTGACTTTTATCGGCCAGACAATTGTCGCCGTGAGCCAGACTTTTATACTGTCGGTTCCAGCACGTTTAGCGGCTGTTTGGTTTGGTCCGGATCAGGTCAGCAGCGCGTGCAGCATCGGCGTTTTTGGAAATCAGGTCGGTAATTAACTGCTCGTTGGAAACTTTTTAACGAGCCATTTTTAAAAGGATTTCCTCGATTACGCTATGTGTTTTCAATTTTAAAGCGGAAATACTACATGTTTGGGAAACGTTGGACTGTTTAGTTTGGGCGTAATCTCTAATCTGATTCTGTTCCGTGCGCGATTTCCAACAACGGGACGGGTAAATTGGAGTCTCACGACGCCGACGCGGACGTCCCCGTTGATCGCGTTAAACGGCCACGGTTTAGAGTGGAACTCGAGTGCGTACTACTTACCTGCTGGCTACAATTCTAATTCGATGGACAGGGTCGTTCGCGAGTTAAGCCGTTACGTGATTAGGTGGGAACCCGGACCGAACCGTGCACCCACGTTTCATTTCGCAACAGGGATAGGGAGATCAGATCGGACCTCATCGAGCGAATTAAACGACCATATTTCACAGTTGCCATCATTACGGTACACCCCGTTGCGTTAGCCCCACTAACTTGCACGTGGTGCCTACCCCGATCAACATTTCCTTTTCTCTTGCCTTTTTACTAATTATTCCACATTTTTCCTTTTAAATTGATCATATTTTCCACTTTGTACAATCCGACTTTTATTAATGATATTACATATATAATATTTATAGAATACCTATAGCCAGATGTCAAAGTTAGGCATTAATACTATCTATTCTATGTATCGTATTTCGCATAGCAATATTCATACTGAAAGCACAGAATGGATTGTCGAGGTTTTCGATCACATCGGCGCGGCGCGGCGCGGCGCGCACGGCATATCGGTCGTGTCATAGAACTTTGCCATGCTTCGAGGGCGGCGGAACTCTCGTCGAAATCGCTCGTGATGGGCTGAAAAGAATAATGATCTCTTACTTCCTTCGCATAATAATAATGGTTACCGCGTATCTCTCTGGCCTAACAGTAATTTCAAGCAAAATCTTTCGATGCTGATCTCTAGGTCAGCTGACCGTATTTCGAAACTACAGCCGTGTACATTGTTCACTTTTGAAAATATTTCCAAGCAAAACTAGTGAAATTCAGAGTCTAGTTTCAAACAAGAAAACTTGTTGTTCGCGCCACTCTTTTCGTTATTTATTTGTTTCTTTTCATAGTAAACATTAAAGTGAAGTATCGTCGTTGTCCACAGTTGGGCATAGCCATCGGTTTCCTCTTCCCACCGATGTTGGTGCCGAATAACGAAGATATCACCTTCATCGGACGTGGCATGCAAGTTATGTTCTACATTGTGGCCGCTTTTACTACCATCATTCTGTGCCTAATCATTTGCTGTACGTGCAACCATTTGAATTGAACAAAAATCGTTATCGGTAAAATCAATGAAAAGCGTGCCGGGTAACGTAATAATTTCGGTATACTTAACAAAGTTGCGTTTCAGTTTTCAAATCCGAGCCACCGTTGCCACCAAGTCCAGCCCAAGCCGTGCAAAGAGAGTCAGAAATCACGGAAAGTTTCTTACAATCGGTGAAGAAATTGGTCACCAACATCGGTTACTTGTTGCTCTTGCTGAGTTACGGCATCAACGTCGGTATTTTTTACGCCATCAGTACACTCTTGAACACCATTGTCCTCCAATATTTTCCGGTTAGTGATTCATTAATCCGAATAACTAATCGATATACCGTGATGTATATTTGAATCGCTGGTTTCGCAGCACCACGAGAAAGACGCTGGTAGAATCGGTTTGACCATAGTTTGCGCTGGAATGTTGGGTTCCGTTGTATGCGGTATCGTGCTCGATAAAACGCACAGATTCAAGTAAGCTTTACTCGTACGATCTGTTTCTTAATTTAGACAAACTCTTGAAAAACCGTTTTCTCCGGTTCAACTTTCTAGCATATTTCTTTTTTATGCAGAGAAACGACACTTGGAGTCTACCTTCTTTCGTTTGTTGGCATGATCATCTTTACGTTCACTCTGAATACCACTCAAATATACGTTATTTACGTAACAGCTGGTATATTGGGGTAAGTATAAGGCATCGTTCTCCTAACAAAAACACTCTTCGATCGCAAACTCATCGAGTTGATAAACTTTAGCTTAGCTTGATAAATCGATTGTGTGATTTCTGGCCAACTCGAACTGTATGTATACTAAAGCAATGTATTGGCTTTACACAGTTTTTTCATGACTGGCTACTTGCCAGTGGGTTTCGAGTTCGCGGCCGAACTGACGTACCCAGAACCGGAAGGTACGTCTGCTGGCCTGTTGAATGCGGTCTGTCAGGTATTCGGGATCGCCTTCACGATCGCCTACGGCTACTTCCTTCATCTATGGGGTGATTTCTGGGCGAACATCGCTCTCTGCGTCACCCTGGCCTTCGGTGGGTTCCTCACGACCATCATTCCGAACGATCTTCGAAGACAGAATGCCAAATTTTAGAGGAAACCATCGCGTTCCGTATCTCGTATCCGAGGATCGACGTAAAAAAAAAAAAACAGAAAAAAAAAACGTATCGCATACACGTTTTTCGAATAGACATTCCGAGTCGAAAAGTCAACATATCAAAGGAACAACAAGTTCGATTCCTAACGAATTGTTAAACGTCTCGAAAAAATTCGAGACAAGATAGTATACCCGTAATATTAGGAAACCCAAGAGAACTGAAAGTAAGCAGGATGAACCTAAAGCGCGAAGGGAACACTCGGAATAGGCGTAAAGTAGTCTTTCGTAAGTTTTAGGAGGAACAGAAACAGTGATATCGAAGATAATAATACAATATTTATAGCCTAGAAATAGTTCCGAAGAGATTTCGAGAGTCTGTGCCCCAACTTATTCGTATTATAAATACATTTCAAACAGAAAATTAGAGTAAATCGTTGAGCCAGTCTTTGGTAAACTAAAGTGTAAACTGATGCTCGAAGAGTAGAAAACATAGTTGTTGGTAAACCATCGTGCTTCCCTAAACTCGTATCAGAGTTAGAAATGTATGCGTCTATCGAGTGGATTCATAGTTTATATTGTATACGATAGAATATCGTTGAAACGTTACAACGATGACTTGTAGTTACAACACACATGACTATACACAGCAGAATTCCGAACAAAATTGAACAATGTTTATCGCAGACAATTATCGAAAATAATACCGGATGTAAAAGGCTATAAGAGTATGTGGTTGTAAGTAAGAAAGTTACATTGTTAACTGCATACATTGTTTGTTGCAACGTATTGTTACGATTTAATCTACTCAACAAGTTATTAATCTCTATATATTTGGATATAAAAAAATGTTGTAATATTTTTTACTTGCCTAGCTACGTTAATAGAAGGACTGGGCTATTTTTATGGACCATATTTTCCCGAATAATTTTCGATAATTCGATGACCCAGAAACGCCTAAAGTATGCGAACACTTCCTTCGCTGGCACAGAAATTTAATTATCGAGTCTCGACTAATAAACTCGTTGATTAAACTTGAAGCCACGGAAAATGCGATTATCGTGTTACGAGTACACCAAGGCCAATTTAGAAATGTCGATCGAATGCGAAATTTTGATTATTAATCTTCGAGAACGAGGTAAAGTATTTTCTGAGCGGCTGATAATTCGCGCAAGCTTTACTTTTAGATCGCGGATAACGATTGCATCGATAAGACAGGACAATATTCCTATGTTTCGTGTACGAGTCTAGCGTTAGGAATGTGCACAAATCTACCACTTGTGATTGTTGTAAATTATAATGCGCGTTATTTCTAGTAACGAGTCTCGTAACGGGCTAGTAACGGGCTCGATCACGAAAATAAAGTATATTCCAAGACCACCGAGAAAACTATTATAAACGTGATTTTATATTCTTCTATTTCGACGACGATAATCATTAAGATTTCCAGAAAAAATGTTACTAAACTTAGTTAGATGATTAATTGTTACGAATCGAGAAAGAGTTGAACAATTTAAATGTTTACGTATAGATATGTGTATACATATATTGTATTTTCTGAGAATCGATCGATATATCATATCATGTGCGACACATGTATATGTACATATTTGTATACAACAGAAAACTATATTCTTGGCAACTGACAGTTGGACAATGGAAACAGAGGTACAATTGTAACAAGTTCAAACGTTACGATAGCGATAGTTATCATATTTTGATGTAACATAAAGATGATATATCTAACGTTATGTATTGATCCGAGTCAAATTTTTACATTGTAAAATGATCTTCGGGAAATGGAACGTTTCATCGTTGTTCGTTCGAGATAGTTTTCTACCAGCGAAGAAATTTTGGTAGAAAATGATATTTTATGACAAAAGTATTAATCTGTAGAAAGTTTCTCTCGAGATAAAATTCCAGAAGGCATAAACAAAAATCGCAGATTACACTGTGATCTCGTTTAATTAATTTTGCTGTATCAGCAATGTATTTAGTTGTACAATTTTCGTGAAGAATGCACAATAGAATTCGATTTTTACTGTAATTCTTTCTTTCTTTTTTTTTTTTATAACGATCGATCGGGACATTCCTTCTTTTTCTTCAAATTCTTTATACATGAAAGGAAAGAATAAAGTAAAAATTGAAGTGGAACAATTTTTCCTACCAGTCCATTGGTCTTCCGCTCTTTTCAATTGTATATTTTTCAACATTTTTATCATGTACGTTGCTCCTCGTCTTTGTAAATAAATTGTTGAAGCTATGAATGGCTATTCATTTTAATACTCGAACTGTTTAAAACTATATAGTTATTTAATAAATGTTTAAACAATGTCGGGAGGAGCTACTCTTTCAATGTTTCTATAATTAATTCAAATTGAAGACTTTTTTTGCGCGCTTTTTTCATTCGACTTCATAGCCATCTATCGGTGAATATACCGAACTATTTTTCGGAGTTTGGTCAGCGCCTCTATCGGGAGAACGCCCAAGTTTGTCCTCGATTAGTTCCGCTTTTCACCGCTAGATGGCAGTATTTACAGAATTTTTACCGACCTGTCGGTATATTACCATACCATGTCGTCGGTAAAAAGAAACAACATGGCAGAAGACAAACTTGGGCGTTTTCCCACCGATGTCGCTACTAGTACCAGACCCACTGAACTATACATGCATGGGATAGTTGAGTGAATTTCCCTCGCGCGGAACGAATTTGATTGAAATTTGTTCGAATAGTGTATTTGAAATTCAAGGTGTAAAGAAGTAAAAACGTTTCAAATTACCAATGTCTTATTAATGATTTTAGATCGGGATTTTTGTGAAATTTCTTATTTCCATAATCGGAGCAATTTGAAAAGATGTTAGTGAAAGTAGTTGTATTACGTTTTCCCTCCTTTTTAGCGAGACATCAATTTTAAGACAATACTACAGAAAGTAAATGAATTTAATCGGCGACCTTTGGTTCTTGTAATATATCGTATATATATTGCATTTGTTAATATTTTAATCTTTGCTTCATTTCATGTAAGAAATTTGCAATATTATTGTCTAACCTCTACGCTATTGTAACACGCTTGCAATCATTGACGGAAGTTTGTTTTATACGATAATATTCAATTAAACATTAAGAATGTTCGAAGCACATTGCATTAATGCTGAGCATAAAGATTTGATTCACGATATCGCGTACGATTTTTATGGACAACGAATGGCAACATGCTCCAGTGATCAATTTGTAAAGGTTAAAAGTTTATATTCGTTACTTGTACAGTTGTATTATTAGAATTTGTTGTTATAGTCATTTGTGAAAATGGTCGAATTCACTTAGGTCTGGGACGAAGATGAATATGGTAATTGGCATTTAACTGCATCTTGGAAAGCTCACAGTGGTTCTGTTTGGAAAGTTACTTGGGCCCATCCAGAATTTGGTCAAGTTCTCGCGACATGTTCTTTCGACAGAACGGCAGCCGTGTGGGAGGAGATAGGTAAAATTGTAATTGATCGTTAAATTTCATCTCTGCTATAGTTATGAAATAATTTTGCATTGCGTTAACAGTCGGAGAAGGATCTGGTCCTAGCGAAAGTGGCATGAGACATTGGGTTAGGCGAACAAATTTAGTGGACTCTCGAAAGTCTGTTACAGATGTGAAATTTGCACCTAAAACGTTAGGTCTCTTGTTAGCAACTTGTAGCGAAGATGGAGTAATTAGAATATACGAAGCTCCCGATGTTATGAACTTGAGTCAATGGACTTTGCAACACGATATTAGTTGCAAGCTTCAATGTAGTTGTCTCTCGTGGAATCCATCTCTTTCGAGGTAAGGAAATAAGAAAGTCAAAAAAACAAATATTTGATTTATGTTTTGGAATTATTTAACGTTTCGTTATCTATTGTGCATATTAGGTTACATCCCCCCATGTTAGCAGTTGCAAGCGACGATCCGAATGGAGGCAAAGTCTTTATTTACGAATATTCGGAAAGTAGTAGAAGATGGGCAAAAACAGAAACATTGTCAATCGAGGAACCTGTTCATGATATTGCATTTGCTCCAAATTTAGGCAGAAGTTTCCATACGTTAGCTATGGCAACAAAAGATGTACGAATAATTACGTTGAAACCTATACCGTAAGTATAAGCCCCAATTTCGTAGATTTATACGAATATTGATTAAATAAGAAACTACATAATATTATCGGTATAGGGATAGCATACAAAGCGGTTCGTCACGTTTTGAAACTGCAGAAGTAAAGTTTACTGATCATGACTCTACCGTTTGGCGCGTATGTTGGAATATAATGGGAACTATTTTAGCAAGTTCAGGGGATGACGGGTGTGTGCGATTATGGAAAGATAATTATATTAATAATTGGAAGTGTGTTGCCGTTTTGAAAGGTGATGGCACTTCTGCTCAAAGTGCTGAAATTCCTACAGCAGCAACACCACCCAATCAATCTGCAGGAACACAGCAAACACCTTCTACGACAAGGTACTACAAATTAGGTTCCATTAGTCATCCAAATCAAGTGCCTTGGCATTAGAAAAAATGATTTTGTTTTTTTATCATAATTAATGGCTTCGCGCTCTATGTTATTTCATAGGATTGTGTATTTTTCATACGGAAACTGTTGGGTTTATATTTGTACAATAAAGACATTGATTATTCTTATTTTCTAACAAAAATATGCTTTAATTTCTGGTAGTATTAAGCCGATTCACATGAATTGTAAGTTTTGTGAAGTTTAGGTACGCTAATCGATTACTTAGTATATTTTCGCTAAGCATTAGATTAATTGTAAATATTGATTTATTACATACGTACACTCGAATACATTGCTCGATACATATTTTGATAATTACTTTACAGAAAATATTTCTCAGTCAGTTTGTAATGTGGTCTCTAATTAATAAATGCTGTATTTATATTATAATGCACTTTTTTTTATTCTTTTCCTACCCAAAAAATGCCGAGTAAGTAACTATTCCGTAACTAGTATTGTACAAATAATTTGTATTTCGCTTTCAGAATTGCAGCTATAACAACGGTCGCTGCAGAAAAGCCTACAGTTGCAGTTATGTGCATCAATAAATGGCAAGCTCCTGTTACAAAGGGTCGCTTCAGTAAATCTGTATGGCTTGGAAATCCTAGCGATGCAACTCCACCGCCGCCCCCCATTTTAGAATGTTCCAAGGCAAAAAAGTAGCTACAATTAACGCACGTATAAGTTTTAAAGGTTTCTATTGAATTTTGTAATACAAATGCAAGTAACTTTTGTAGCTTTATGTTTGCGAATTGTAGGAATTTAATTCTTAACATGTTGGTACTGTTTTTTTTTTTGTTTATCCCGTTTAACAGTATTATTTTTATTATACATAGACTACCAAGACTAAAAAAACCGCTCGAATACGTACTTATCGTTGTTACACCCGGGCAATGTATATAGCAATAATAAGTGCAGTCATTGTAATTACACATTTACGCAGTCAGTATAAGCACAGTATTAGTATTTTGTATATACGCACATACTACTACATGTATGTAAAACTTATTTGTACACTTGTAATTTTAAATTCTTCTATGTAATTTTACGTATATTTATTTGTTCTTTTTACCGTTGTAGATATATTTGTATTTAATTTAAATAAAATATGCATTTAATAATAAGGAAGTATGATTACATGGTTTATTTATATGATACTAGCTTACTTTTTAAACTTTCTTTTTAAATTATCACAGTTTCTCTAGTGGGTTCCCGGTATTTTCGTTCAAATGGATAGCCATCTAGCGATGAAAACACAGAACTATTTTTCGGAGTTTGGTCAGCGCCTCTATCGGGAGAACGCCCAAGTTTGTCGACGAATAGTACGTATTTTTACTGTTAGATGGCGGCATTTTTACCGACATTATGGTAATGTACCGACAGGTCGGTAAAAAATACTGTAAATAGCGCCATCTAGCGGTGACAAGGGAAACTAATCGAGGAGAAACTTGAGCGTTTTCCCGATAGAGGCGCTGACCAAACTCCGAAAAATAGTTCGGCATGTTCACCGCTAGATGGCGACACCATTTCTCGCGGGAAATTTGAATTCCTCTTATAACGTATACCGTATATTCGATATATATTAAACAATGTGTCGTATAATAATAATAGTAATAATAAAATAATCTGCTGATTAAATCATTGGTAATTGGAGAATAGTAATTTAATCGTAGCTAAGCGATTAACGGAGTAAGCATCCGGCGAACATTCGGTGGCTGACTTCGATAATGACTCATTGGTGGTTTGATCGTTTCGTTTGTTGAATCTGTAACGTTGCAGAAGTTTGATCGATCGAAACAGTTTCTACATGTCAGATTGTTTCGTGAAAGTATCCCGAAATGATGTGATATTTTTGTATCGTCTGTGGAAAATTGGAACCTTTTTCTGCGCACGTCATACATGATGAAACGAGTGTTTGAACCTGCCAGGAGGAGTTTACTGGATGTGATTAGGAAAAATCTACGCACAGCTGACAGGGTAAGTAAACAGTAAGTTCTATAAGCCATAAAGAAAGAGCAGATCTAATAACAGTTAATTTATATGCAAAGGTTACGTATATAACGCGTATCGTATATATAGGAGAATACGTTGGTTCGCATATCGACTTGGAAAAGGTACGAATGATAGGTGTAATTGAAAGAAATTAAAATTTTGCTCAAGTAGGAATTAGTGTAAGGACGTGACAAGTGTGAAGTATGAAATACGTGAAAGTAGCGTAATATCGGTAGGTTAATCGTAACGAATGTAATTTACAGAAAATGGAATCTGTGATTAACGATTTAAAAGCAGATTACGTGAACATTTCCATAAGTGGGTTGTTGCTAGTATATCCGCAATACTACGTGCACGTGTTAGAGGTGCGCGAATGTAATGTTACGATTGAAAACCTTAATTTACATATAAACATATCGCTGTCCAGTTAAAACCATTAGCGATTTATGTTAATATTAGGCGTCGGAAGAAATTGTTTATAAACATTTGGAAGGCTTGTATAGCAATCAACACGGGGATTGCAAACTCAAAAAGGCAATTTTTCTTCCATCACATCAGCATGTCCATCAAGTAAGCACTGCTACAGTAAAAATAAAACTAAATAGTAAAAGGAAAAGAAGAAATAACGCGCATTGGTTATCATTATTATTTTATCATATTCGTGTGTATATACCGATATATAATTGTTAGAGGTTTTTTACGGAATGGTTTCACGTGTACACGATCCCGCCTACCTTATTAGAAAAATTGGAATCGCACGAAATGACTGAAATTCAAACGCAGGTATCCAATTGTTTGAAAAAAGTGTACACTTTATGCGACAATATCGGCAACACGGTCCGCGATTTTGTAAGTGTTCCATCTAATTTAAACGATTCAACGTCGACGCCGACAGATAATTGATCGTAAAAATACTTGTCGCAAAAGTCAGTTCCCATGAAGGATGTTGTACGGAACATAAGCGGTAACGTTGCCAGACTTTTCCCCGAGAGTACCGTGTTGGAGTACTTGTTGAACGTCAACTGTCCCGTCCTTTTCACTGCGGAGGAATTTCTCAAAGTGTATGCCACAGTTCCGTTGGTCAATTTATACCAAGGTAACCATTTTCACAACTTTCTCTTCGTTCAAAGTCTATCGAACACGGTTCTCTTGCAATATCGAATAACGAATATATCGAAAAAGAGGGAAGGAAGGATGTTGAATAAAAACGATTATTTATTTCCGAGTATTTACAATATCAAAAAAACGTCTCCTTGTATGGGGTACATGAAATTTGTGTCATATATCGCTAAACTAATTACATGTACAAATTTCATTCAAACGGGTCGTTCCCTTTTCGCGAAAGCAGCTGGTCAGACTCGTTCGTTATGATGTACAGGCTGAAACGGTGCTTTCGTGTACATGTTCTTAATGTCTATAAGAGATTTCTTTGGCTACTCTAAAATACGTTAGTAACGAAGCGAATGGTGTACAAATGCTGGTCGGTAGAGAGGATATCGCGGACTTGGCGTCAACTCGCGAATCTGGAAATCTGGAAACCGTTATCTCACATATAAATACGAAAATGATACAAGTCTTTCGCGTATTTAGATATACTTGAACGAGAATAAATGTAACGTGTTAAAAAATATACTATTTTTAAAAATGTTCATCGATGTTGATACACAGAAATGCGACGATAATTCGAACAACTGGAGTATGTGGGATGAATATTTACACGAATATAGTTGTTTTAATATTGTTGTCTGTTAAATTCACTCTTGAACTTTCATTCGGATATTATGAAACACACTTGTATATCGATGACACGTAATTTCGAATAACGTAATTGTGTTATTATCACACTAATATGTAAAGATGAACGATGTTCCTCGTAAATAAAGAAAAAACTTGGTCATTTATCGATGGTACTATACATATGTAGATGCGATAAGTGCAATGAAAATCGCAGTGCGCGAAGACCGCAAGATTGTTCCTCGTACCGACCGAAATATTCTGCACTACGAGAGTAGCTTCGCGCAAGATCGAGAAACGCCTTTACAGTTTACGGTCACAGTTGAAAAGTTTTCGTAACGGATGGCGATTATCTTGTAGACAGTATCTGGCCACCGCCACGCGAATTCATATTGTGCGATGCCTTCGAGAGGGACGATCTTCGAAGCATCGGAGAAGATGCGACCAAATGCGTTCCTCGCAGCGGACATCGTTAGAGACATCGATTATTTACGAAAGGTTCGACGAAAATCAATTTCATTGGAGACTCGTGTAACACCTTCGATACCGCTTTGGAATTTCGCGATCGCGTCGGTAAAGATTGTACGAAGAAACTATGAAAAAAATGTTTCGGCAGTTTGTGTTTTAGATTTATTGTGTTGCTGGCACGATAGATCGTAGAAACTGAGAAGGTTTTTTTTTCTTTGACTCTTACTCGCAGCGACTATCCAGCCTCGGAATAGTCAGCCTCAGTCTCTCAATTGGCGCGAACGCTAATACAAGAAGAAATATAGGCGTTTCCGTTAACGATTATTAAAGTTCCTTTTGGTACACTGGCTATGCACCGACATCAATTCCATCAATGGCAATAATAAATAACGATTCACGCATTTTATTTTCTCTTTACGCATCTTTTAAACATTATACAGTCAGACGTATCGTCGCCGAGGATAAAACTTAACGACTAGCGATCGAAAGAACACATTCATCTAGAAGACTCGAAAGAACGACTAAACTTGTTCGATATATTACACGAGCGAGTCGCTGTTGGCCGTTTTGCCGTCTCGCGAACGTCTCGCGAAACTAGTTATTATCCGACAATTTAGATAACTTGTACAGGAATGGGAAACATTGCCGCGATCCCTTTTCTTCTTTGTTAGTTATCCGCACAGCCGGACTCTAGACTTTAGACTCTAGACTCTAGACTCTAGACTCTAGACTCTAGATTCTAGGCTGCTCTAGATAGTGTTAGGATAACAAGTATCCGGATCTTTCCTCCTGGTTTTCGATTTCCTTTCCATTCTTTTCTCTTTTACTCGTAAAGGTAACGACACCCACAGATCGAAGCGAAATACAAATACGTTCGTCGTTACAACCGACCGATTTAAAACCGACGCGACGATCCTGCTTCGAGAAACTTTTATTAGGAATGGTCGAAATTTTATCGTTCATTCGGATATTGTAAAACAATACTATTCGGGCGAATACTTTTTCGATTACTTACCGTCTCCCAGAAAACTGATATTATAGGATGTATCGAAGAAAAAGCAAGTACTTCGATCGCGAAGAAATTATTCGTATTCTCTTCCAAGTCTCGTTCTTCGATCTCGAAGCTTCAACTATCGCGTACGTTTTTGTTGGTTCGGATTCGACACACCGAAACGTAGAGACCTTATTCGCGCGGGTACAGCGAATCGTTTGAATTATATTAATGCTCGTTAAGAGCCTCGGAAGACTGGAAATATTGACTCTCTATCAAAGGAAATATTAATTTTCACGTTTCAATCTGAAACTTTCCGGACACAGATTCGATTATATTGTATAATAGTAGAAGCGAACGTTCCACAATTTCCGAATGAAATCTCAACCGGAGACTCTTGTTAATACTCGAAACAGCAATTGATCGTGCTACAGCGATCGCGTAATAACGAGCGAGAAACTTTAAACAACGCTCGTCGTTCGTTACTTGGAAGGGAGCTTTTTTAAGTCTTGATACATTATACGGATACTTAATTTTACAATAAAATCCCGAATACTGCATACCGATGAAAGTAACAGGGATCTCTTTTTGCGTTCACGTGTTCCACTTTTTCCTTCCAAATGCTTTTCTTTTTGCGTTCGTTCTTTTTCTTCTCTTTTGTTTCGTTTCAATGACAACAAGCTGTACGATATGTCTCTGTGTCCTCGTCTCCGCGTTCCCTCTACCCTGATGCAAGTCAACATACAACAAACGAAATTTTTGTTCCCATTGACTATTTTTTTTTTCGTTTCTCCGCATCACGGTTTCGTTCGTAAAGGGCCTCGTTATTCGCGGTATACTTTGTTCTGGGCTGCTCGACCAATCTTCGCATATACATTACTCGATTTATGCATACTTACATCGACTAGACGAATTGTACAGTGTACCATTGTAAAAGTGGGAATAAACCTCTCACCCCCGTCGTTTTTTTTCGTATTTAATACTAACGATTTTGTATAAAATATCCTTCGTATTCAAGGTATATGTACAGCACGCGCCAACACCCGTGCACATCGTATGTACAAGTGTTGCATCGATAATTCATTCTCGTACACGCGCAGGTTTACAACGAACGCACTGCTTTACAAGACTGTCCTTTCTTATTCTTCGTTTTTGCTTTTTTTTTTCTTTTTTATATTCACAAACGTGGTAGAATCGTTCGTTCAATGTATAAAGGGCACTTTGATCGAACAGGGAAACGTAAAGGTAAACACTACCGCCGCACCCGCACCCGCACCCACATCCACGTCTACGCCTGCGCCGCGCCCGCGCCCGCGCCAACGCCAACGCCAACGCCAACGCCACGCGCCACCCGAGGAGAAAATAGTGAATTCTTTTCGAAAAAAAACCAGCTCGATTCGTGTTAATTGGATACACGGAAGATTAAAACTTTTCAAACACGAGCTACGTTCGAAGAATATACAGCGATGCCATTTTTGGTGAAAAACGTATAGAGAGTGTGCAATTTATCTTTGATTCGATTCGATCGTTTTCGTGAAAAATTCCTTCGAATCGTAACCGCAATCAGTCGGCGCGGCGAATCGATTTGTGTCTCGATAACCAAAAATGTATCGCACACCGTATACATATTCCCTGCACTGCATTCGAATACTCCGCAACATTCAACGTTTCGATCGGAACGGATCGGAAAGAAAGTGTGAGAAGAATTTCTTGGAATTTCATGGTTCACTCGCATTCCCGCAACGTACATTGAAAAATGTCTTCGCAACTTGTTAATCGTTTTATTCGAGTACTGTTTGTAGGTGTACCCAAACACCGCGTAGGCAACACGGTTAACGAAAAAATGCTTCGAACGATACTTGATTTTTATACAGCGCTGGTCTGCACGCGACCAAAGTGTCACACGGAACTTTCCCTCTTGGCCATTACGATCGGCGTGGTCATCTTTCCGTCTTTCTGCGACTGGATGCAGCATTGACCGGGGATCCTCGCCTCCACGTCCTTTGCGAGCAAGTTACCGCTGGGACAAGCTCTGCCGACGACACCCAGGCCTCCGTACAGCATCGGCGGGCTCATCGTCATCGACATCGATTGCATACTCTGGCTTGGCCAGTGTTGCCTCGGTAAAGTGCAAACACCCGTCTCGTACACGTCTCCGACTATTGGCTGAAACTGTACAGCGAATACCGTAAAGCATCGGACCTAGTCGAGAAGAGGCTCCTAGTCGGAGCCGAGTCTCCGGTCGAATTACTCTACTCCATCGAACTTACGCTTTTATGTTTCGTCGTTAAATTGGAGAATTCGTGCAATGGCATGCCGTTGCGAATCGTGCAGTAGCCAACGTAACTGCCGTGGCCGCTGACGGAGGTGACTGTCGAGTGCTCCAACAAACTTCTCGACGGCGATGTTTCGATCGTCGAGACTAGGCGGCGCTTCCTCAAATACTCGGACGGTTCGTCGCCTGCTTGAAATGGTCAAGGAGAAAGAGATTCAGAGACGGAGACTAGAATTGAACGTATCGCAATGGTTAAGCGTAAAATACGTCAGATGAAACAAGACGAGCGGCAAGTTATCGTTCGCGCGACACGTTTTATAAACCAGGGCTACACGAACCAGTGATTTGCTGAGGTATGATGTCCGGATTTTTCTCGTCGTTTTCGCTTATGTCACCGGTGCTTTCCAGCTTCCTGAAGGGGCTGGCGGGATGCTTCTCATCCGAGAGCAGACTGCTACCCTCGCGAAACCTCAGTTCCCTCTGGATGGGGACCGGTTTCGTTTGTTTGCCGTGGTCCTCTATCTGCGACTTGCTCTGTTCGTCCACCTGCGAGTGCTGAATTCGAAGCACGACCATCACTATCACCGCGACGATGATCAGCGCGCTCACCACGCCAATCATCACGCTCAACATTGGCATCAATCGAATATTCGGCCGCGGCCTCTCTGAAACAAACATCGCGTCGATGAATAAGTCAAGTTTCGGCGAACCGTCTTTCCGCGTAATCTCTCTACAAACGTTTTCCGTGTAATGGAATATTTCAACTACACGGGAACTAACGAGGGAGGGATTTAGCAAGGAAAAAAAAGAGCTTCTTTATTCTTGAGAGTTTGATTAATTAAACTCTCGAACGTAAGAATGATTTAACACTTCAAAGGATATCGTATCGATGGTATTGGGACGCGATTCGATTCCATTGATATCTTAACGGTATAGTAGCCCAAGCTTTAATTCGTCGAGTTTATTATAAAAAATACATTTTATTCGTTCCGTGTTTCATGATAACACAGGGATTAAACGTGTCACGTTTGGTTTTCTTTGATCGTTTCGTAGAACGAATCGTCGACGTCGCGTCGTTTCGAGAACAAAGATCCAAAAAGAGAGTCAGAATACATTGGTCGAACAAAAGTAGGAAAGGAAAAGATAATACGATGACTGGACAAGCAGAGTACAGAACGACCACGGAATAGATAAGTAGAGCGGAGGTTGACGCTGAGCAGACAACTGGAATAGGAATGCCGTCTGTCGTACAAGTAGAATAACACTATCACGGTTCGGACAAGGTAGTAAAATGTACTACTCTCGAAATGGACAAGTGGCCTACCGGATACTCTCTACTCTCTACTCGGACAAGTGAAATATAGGTCGCGTTACTAGTCTGTTACCGGTTGTGCGAATAAAATAAAACTGTCATTGTTCGGACAAAGTAGTAAAATGTATAACTGTCCGAATAGCCGGGAGGTGTTGCGAGATGGATCTCTGGTTGAAACAGGACCGTTACGACGCGATGGGGTGAGACGAAAATAAAAAAAGTCGAAAGTTAACTCTTTCGCGAGTTGCTCGTCTCTCACCTGACTCGGACGTTAATTGCTTCTCGGGCAGCCTGAGAGTTCCAGCTTGCACGACCATCGCCTCGCTGCGTCCTTTGTCGTTGTAAGCGTAGATGCAGGCCTGGTAGAGGGCCCCAGCTTCCAAGTGAGCGACGCTGAATCTGGGGACCGGAGACGTGATGTTGGCCCGGAGTTCTTGGCTGTTGCTCTCCCTCACTTCTAGAAGAAACGACTGTGGCAGTCCGCCGTTGAAACCCTCGGCGCACCGCACGGAGAAAGAGTTGGTCGATGTGTTCGAGGTGGTGCAGTTGTGAACCATGTCCGGTCGACCTGGCGGAGCATCGGTGAACGGTATCGTTTAAAATGCAGCTCGTGCTATGCCCGTTATCGTCGCAGCTCGTATGCGTGCCGCGTCGCGACGACAATACGGGGGAAACGATCTCGACGGTGCCGGCGACTTATCTTCTATTTCGACGTTCGATTCGTTATTCGGTGGCGCGGCCGGTTTACACGCGGCGATCGTTCGACCAACCCCCGAACGACCGAAACGTCTCGTGGCTTGTTATGAATAATACACGATCGGTCAGTTCGATTTCAACGACCGCTTACGTTACCTTAAACCGTTCCATTACTTTTATTTATTTTTGTAGTAATTCCAAATTTAAACCAATATAACATCTACATTCATCTAAAGCTAGCTTTAAATTATTGGAGTTTACTTTTGGTAACGCGTGCTGCTTTGCCGTTGGCAAAGAGTAGTTGGAAAGCGAAAGAAACGAAACCGTAAATTCGCTGCTAATTTCAGAAGCGAAAAACAGAAAGTGCATCAAAGGGAGAAAGTTCTTTGGCTTTTTCGGTTACCGCGAACAACCTCGACGGACACTTGCCGTAATTTCTGCTGACTTTACGTTTCGTCTTTTGATTTCTTCAAATCCTGAAAGGCTTTTCCAGTGATTTTGCTCTTTTCGAAAGTACCAAAGTAAAAAAGTTTTCCTTTGAACTTTCCATTTGTGGTGATATCAAACGTGCGAACAACTCGAAACTTTTCAAATACACACGAGGAACAAGAAAGACGACGAATTTGGTCTTGTATTTACATCGCGAAAAGTTTGCGAGCGATAAGCAACCCAATTGCCAAAGGATTAAGACGACGCGACGTCACGATAGATTAGCCTTTTCAAATTCCGGTTTTTGCATCCGGTCTCGAATGACACTTTCCGCAGCCGCAACAATTCGATCGCTTCGATAGATGACTGGAAATGCTCGCTACAGAAAAAGGACTATCCCCAACCTCCACCCTCCCAACACATATACACACACGTGCACGCATACTCTGTAACGAACTTCCGTTTTAATCCCCGAACTCCACTATTGCGCACGGCGGGATTGTCGCTTTTGAAAAGTCAGCATAGCGCGAACAACTCTAGATTAACGTACTATCGGAATTTTTTTGTAATTACGCCCGCCGAACATGAACGTTTCGTTTCTCTTTCCTTGGCGGCATTTCATTCGTGCGATTGCGAGTTGCAACTTGTCGCGTTAAGCCACGTAACAGACCTTTACGACGATAGACAAAAGTATCTTTTCTCTGTTGATGATAAAGTAACGTTGACAATTTGAAAAAAATCTGCATGCGAGAATTATTCGGTGCTCTAAGCGAAATAAGACAAGTTTGGACAAGTAAAATCAGCGAGGGTTGAACGATCGAGAAAAAATATAGGACGGTATCGAACGAGACGGGTGTCTCGGGATGGTACTTTATCAGGTAAATAGAACAGAATAGAATAGAATAGAATAGAACGTTATCTCCGCGAACAAACGTAATAGAAATTGTCACTCGTCGGACAAGTGGAATAAGACCGTTTCCGACAAGACAAGAGGCCAGAGGAATATGGGTCGTCTTTGATCAGACCAAGAGTACAGGATCGTGATCGTCTGTGGTTAATCAAAGTGAAATCGGTCTGCTCTATTTCGATCGACTAGAATAAAACTAGGAAGGAATATTGGTGGGTCGAGTATTATTACGAGTCCGTGTGTATTTTTGTCTTCCGAAATCAATTGACAACAAGGCACACGACAAATATACGGAAACGATGGAAACGTTCGGTGGTAGAAGTAACCTGGATAAATTATATCTTCGATCTAAAATGATTCCGTTCGCCGTCGGCAGATTAGGATCGAATCGATGCACCGGAAATATCGGTTACATCGTTTGAAGTGACGCGACGGGGCCGCGATTGACAAGGATTTCTATGATCGAATCATTACATAAAGATACCTCACCGGCCGGTATGATGTGATAGACGCAGGGCACTTGTTGATGTCCAATTGGATTGGTCGCCCAGCAGAGCAACGTGCCGTAATCCAATTCGGTCATGGGTATATATGAGACGATCGAGGACGTGCCGGCTTGGGCGATAAGTTTCCCTGCCACGTCGATACTCTCGGCGGAATTGTTGAAGGTCCAGCGGAACTGCACCTCCGATGGGTTCGCGTCCACTTGGCAGGATATGTTTGCCTTCTCTTGCTTCGCCACCCCGTACACTTTCGTCTGTTCCGGCTTGCAGGTGGGCGCGACTGGAATTACAATGAAAATCCTTTGAGTTTATTTTCTACTATCGCGCCAAGAGTCGCGTCCAATTTTGCGACAGAGTCGTTAACGAACAACGAACAACTGTTTTTATTCTTTATAATCTTTCGACTAGAACGCGTCTTCGCAGAAAACATTTGTCCTAGTCAAACATTTGCTGGTCGCTCGGGAATTATTCGACATATCTCGTTATCTGTCGTCGAGTGACGACATACGATACGCGAGGTACACGGAGTATGTCTGCTTGATAAATAATTGGATTCGCACTGGACAAAAATGAAAGAATAACGCGCAGTCCTCGGGGACTGTAGTATGCGAATATGCGGCTACAGTACGGGTTTAGCGATCCAGAGATACCCGAGCTACAATGGAGGTCAGTGAGGTCCAACAGATTTCGCCTGTAGGAGCTCAAACTTAAAAAGACATGTACGAATAAACGTTTTAATCTAAAAAAAAATGATGTATCGAACAGTTTTATAATAGTAGTTGAAGTTGTCGACTCCACACTTTGGGAGGCTAATAATCCCATTTGAATGTGTCCCCGAAGAAGTTGCACTCGTATGCCGGGTCGTACTCGGCTTGGAAAGCGTAGCGACTGTTGATTATTTATTCGGAGCAGCGACACGTACACATTACGTTCAAGTAAAACGGTGAACTTTCGCCGTCTCCTTCCGTGTTGTATCCGACGCAGGTGTAATTGCCTGCGCTTTTACGATCGACGCCTTGCAGTACCAGGCTTTGATTGCTGATTATGATACCCTGTGTGATGTTGTGATGAAGCGTTTTGCCCTGAAACAGAAACGCGATTTATGCGGTTTATTTTCTCGAAACGGGTTCTTTTACGCGTTCAATTGCAACCTCGTTTATATAGCGGAAACAACAAACGGAGAGGACATTGGCTGCCGCATACCGTAGCCCATGGGAAATATGCGCACGTGTACGAAGACGTGTGCGCGCACCATTCCAGCCTGTTCGAGATGGTGCACCAAGATAAAGAGACTTTGCCCACGCGATCGAACTTATTACGAAACTTTGAATACCTTGTTCTCTGAAAGTTTCTTTTTCTTTTTCTTTTACTTTTTATTATCCTAATAGACTAGTGGTGGTGGTGGTGGTGGTGGTGGTGGTGGTGGTTCTACGTTCCAAGTCTTTCTAGTCGCGCGCAACCTCGTAACTGGCCAACTTCTCCAGATCCCGGTACATCTTGGAAACAAGTAATTTTGGAAAGTTTTTGATCCTTGGAAAACAGGCTCTGTTTGAATTGGTCTCGGGACGAAGAGACGCGCGCGTTTCTTATACGCTCGGCAAGTTTTCCGCTGGTTCGCTAGACACCGCTGGTCTATAAATTGAGCTATTCGAATCGTCGCGAGGACGGATTTTCTCTCCGCGTGTAGTATAAAATCACGATATATTTACCAAGTGGCGCCATTCCACCTTGTAAACCGACGGCTTGGCGTGGATTAGACAGTCGAAGTAGACGTCGGTGCCCTCGCGTATCGCGTTAGGATTCAGAGACGTGCCCAGCTGTATCGTGGTTTCCGGCGTGTCTGCAAATTGAAAACGTCGATAAGTCGTAGTAGCCTGGCGTGATAATCGTAACAGATCGGCCAGCATTGGAACGGTTCTCCAAGCGTGTCTTTAATACGCTTACACTGTATCTCGAGCATCCAGCCGTCCTCTATCGGCTTGGTTCCCATGATTGGATTTTCAGCCCGACACGACAAGTGTCTGCCAGCATCTGCCTTGGTCGCCATGAAAGACAAGATACTGGTGGTCGTGTTCCCATCGCTCGAAGTCTGCAACAACGTTACGATAACTTTCCTACGCTTTGCCTATTCTTTTTTCCTTTTATTTTCCACACCGCCCTCGATACCACGATATCCTATAATACTTTTACGATATTCCTCCTAAATTGCTGCACGATGGAAAACCTATTTCCGCGAATATTCGACGATAGCTTGTATTAGAAAATACCTTGGAAAAATATTATATCGTATTACATTGTAGATACGTACGTTTACCTTTTTTCTTTTAATTCTAACTAGGTGATTTTTTTCAACGTCTCTTTGCATTCTCCGCAACTCTTAACGCTAATTACTCGAGCGGGTCGAGCGTCTTGGCCGTTAATAATAGAATATTCTTTCGAACGGACAAACGGATGATTTGTTGTCGAGTAAAAACGTAGCTTTCGAGGATTCTACTTTTTGTAGTCTTAACGAGCTTTTCAGAAGCTTTTACTTCTCGGAGCCACGATTTATTTTACATTGTCTCGCAACGGTTATCGCAGTCCAAGGACGATCGTTTCTCGAGAAAATACTTTTCTTCTCTGCGTTGTCATTTAAAATCGTAAGCAGACCGATAAAAACAATGTCTGTGACGAATGTTGGCGCACAGTCGACATTCTTTTAACGATTTAATTATTTCTACGCTTTTATCCCAATAAGAATCCAACGGAGACGAAGACGAGTATCTCGTGATTTATCGTCGACTAAAACTACGATACTTCCTCCGCCGCTTTTCCCTCATTAACTTTCCCGACACTAATATAGCGATATGTTATCGTTAGCCGCGAATGTATCGGAGCTCGAAATTTCTGCAGGTATCTCTCAACGATAGTGCCAACTTTTTCCGCGAATTAAAAACTTTAATTTTCACGAGAAATTCTGTTTTGCTCGGGCGTGTTACTTAAACGAGATATAAATATTTGAAACGCGGAGGTTGAGAGCTGACAGAGATTGGGAAGAAAAAAGGTTGCTAGGAAGGAAGCAGAGAAAATATTGTTCCAAAGTCGATACTCTTCCTTCCATAAGACTGCTTTGCCGCTTATATGTATAAGAAACTTAAACAAAAGAGAATGGAGGCGCAAGAAGAAATACTGCGAGCAACTATAACGTATAGAACGTCGCAGGAAACGGGATCGTGCTTCTTCTTCTTCTTCTTCTTCTTCCTTCTGTAATCTTGCAGTTTGGAAAGTTTCGCTTCTCTCAGCCTGCCGTTTGTTCCAGCGCGCTTACTATACGCGCGTGCGCGATGGATACTTACTAGTTGCATCGATGAGCATTTGCAATCTTTGAGAAGAATATAGCCTGTAGGTGAATTTCAAGGATTGATCGTACGATGTAGTTAATTAAGTAAAACAAATAGTAAAAGACGGTGCATTTGGTACAGACGAAGCAACGACAATGATCGAACCGCGTCGTTTAAATCGTCTATTCGAATCTCATCGATTCGGGCGTCGTTTTTCCATCGGAAAGGCATTCGTCGCGGACTGATTAATCACGAACGCTGTATCACCGCGAGGCTACGCAGCAATTTGCCTTAATTACGCGCTAGTAACGAGAGCATAGACTCGCGCGGGTGAGGAGGAAGCAGAGCGTTATCACGTCACTGGCTTACTTTGATTAAAATTATTCGTCGTCTAATGGCGCTTTCAGCGTAGCTTAAGCCACGGCCGACGCGGACAGGCCGCGATAACGATATCCTCGCACGCTATCGCGCGAAACACACGCGGCGGCGACGCCGACGGGACGTGCTGCATTCTCCTCGCGGTCATGTGACCATCTATTTTACGGCTCCTTCGAGACTCCGCGACGGAGCGGATTACAAATTACGTCGAGTGGATGGTAAATCGAATCTCGTTGGCAATCTTTAATCCGCTCGTCCTTCGACCCAGGTGGTTTACGTTCAACGATTCGTACGTTGAACTTTGATGCTCTTGGAAACATTGCTTATGTTTATCGACGCGATTAATACTTACGGTCTTCTTCGACTCCTCCAAACGTTGGCCGTTTCTCCACCAGGTCACCGTAGCCGCCGGTCTGGAACCGGATGTCGTGCACATCAGCTCGTAACTCTTGCCCGCCGACAGCGGCTGGTTCGCCCCGATTATCTTGACGTCCAGCGGGCTGACTGCAAGATTGTTCGTGCGGTGCGATGTCAGTGTCGCGTTCGAGGAGAAAAATGGACAAGAGGGAGTTACTCGACGCTGAACGATTAGCGGAGAGGGTGACAAAGGGGCTTCTTTGCAACAGCGCGGCCTGTGTATCGCGGCTTTTGACGAACGATTACGCGAAACTGGAAGAAACACAACGATAAGATGCATGGACAAATAAGGATAAGGACCGACAGGCTGGGATATTAACCGTTGCGTCGTGTCGAATAAAGTAACGAATCGTTTCACCGATATAGGTACAGTAGAAAATGTTACCATGCAAGTACGTAGAACGCGATACCGATGACCGGACAAGTAGAACAGGAGAACGCGTGGTCAGACGAAACGATCCAGGCGGTTCAATAAAACGCGTGCTCCAAAAAGTACATTAAAATACCGCTTATACACAATATTTTTACGAGATCCGATTCTTGTCCTAACTAAATTCTTCCACATGCCGATGTATTTATAATCGCGGTCAATCCTTCGCGTTGTTGTTGTTGTTGTTCTTTCCTGCGGGGGATTATTTGCGTTATCGTATCTCGACCATCGATTTTTCCTTCCCCTCGTTATTCTCCGGTATTTCATGCCCTACATCTCTCGCGGAGCGCTGATCCGAGCAGAATATGATAATGTAATAACTCGATCTAAGCTTCATCAATCTGTACGTCTACTTTCAGGGGTTGTTTTTTTCCTTTTTGTATATACTTGTTAAAAGAGAGCGTTCCCGTTTTTTCCAGCAAACGCGTAGAGTTATAGTGCCTTCTATGTTACGTTCATCGTCCGCGTACGATAATTCAGCCTCCAAACTTGCTACATTTGCGTTTTATCGCAAAGCTAGTTCTCCATATACCGATATCTTTTCGATTCACGAACGGACTGAAACGTTTCAATTTCATTTATAGGGTACTTTCGAGCAAAGAACGCGATACGCCGCGCCGTTCAAAACAAACGAGGGAATTTCATAATTAATTCTTGCTCTATTATGTCTGGATATAATTGAACGATAACGTCGCGTCGGCTAAAATTAAGCGTTCTCCGTCGTTTCACCGTTCTTCCTCGCCATTCTTCCATTCTTTCCGCGCTCAGGAGACGCTTTCGCGATAATGGAGCGCGCTGTTGGCTAGAAGGAGCGTGTAGCTACCAGCGCGACAAATTGACATTGATAAATTCTCTTTGTTATAAAGCGATACATCATCGGTGCCAGGTCGCAGACTTTGCCCGTACGACGAATCGAGTTATTCGGAAAATCGTTGGTCCCGCCAGCCTCTCCGTCTCTTCGGCGTTCTTTTTTCTTTGCGCCGTTGACGCGAACGGCCGCGCCGAGTCTCGTTTCCGCGTGTCCTCGAAATTTTTGCGTTCTCCTGTATCGACGATTCGACTCGTATACGCAACGGCTCGGTGAACGAGTCTCGTATTCTCGCATTTATTCCAGACAATGCGCACCCGTACCTTACTTTTCCGATTTATGCACGCAAACTGCAGACTCTTTGATCGTACGTCCAGCGGTGATCGAGCACCGCGAGGAAACGGAATATCTCGAGCACCGTCGCTTGTCAGATGCAAACGCGTCGTTCGCGATCCATCCGGCGAACGCCGGAAAAATTCTTGGCTGCGCAACGATCGGTCACCAGACACGAATCGTACAAAGAGTACGCGACCGTTACGCGCAACGTTTCCCGGACCAAGCTAGTTTCGGTATTCTCTTAGTTTTACGCAGTCTTTTTCCGAAACGGTAATCGATACTTGAAAAACGATGCATCCGAATCGGTTCACCCGAATATTTGCTCTCGTATTTCTTCGTTTAGTGAGTACAGAGCGTTCGACGAGAGGAATTTCTATGAACCTTCTTGCCACGCTACCAATCTCGCTTCGACCAACTGTTTGCTCGACGTTCCAATCGTCTGCAATACCCGTAATCTCGTTGTAACTTGGACGCCGACGCCGACGCGGACGTAGCAACTCGCTTGCTCGCAGCGTGCTCGGCAATTTCTTGCCGCAATCTCGCGATGCCGTAAGAAACGCCGGAATCGCCAGGAGTTGGTTGGAAAAGTTAAGACAGTCGAGTTAAAGGCAAGCGGATGTTCGTTCGAGCCGACAAACGAAAGGAGCGAACGGTTTTCTGCGTGCACGTGCCGTGGCTGTCGCGTCGCCCGCGCCGCCGCGCCGTGAAAAGTTGAAAACGTCGTTCGTGCACGCGGCCACGGCCAGAAACCACAAAAGGAAAGTTGCACGCGAAATGTCGCGATACGGTTCGCTCGTGTGCGGCAAATTTCCGCGACCTGTGCCGACGATACGGCCTTTACGGTGGCTGTGACAGAATCGCCTGCGACCGCGACCGCGCCCGTGCCGGTGCCATTCCCCGGGAACAATAGAGCGTTATGTCTCGATTTCACTGGTTGGCCGACGGACGTTTTCATAGGAAGATAGACCATCTCCGTGGGAAACCGTGGACGCTTGTTCTGGTTTATGATATTCCGCGCTGTACGGAAGTGTACGTTGGACGTTTCCCGTGTTTTCAAACGATCGAGGAATCGCAAAATTTTGCTGTCGATCGTTCTGGAACAGCCGTTGCCAAAGGTCTCTTGTGTCTCGGTCGGATCCGAGCTATTCAAGCAAGTAGGCAAATAAAAAAAAATGTCTTTTTACTCGAGACAGTGTCGAAGGAATAGTCTCGTGGCCAATTTTAAAAGAGACACGAGGTGTCTTCCAAAGGGGCTGGCCGACGCCGACGTTCCGGCTTTGTCAATATTGGCTTTCATCGTGATTACGTAATAAAGTAAACGTCGTTTTAGCCCCTTTAGCCAGCGCTATCGACCGTGTCTCGAATTAGCCCCGATGCGAGTCATGTAAATTAGAGTTCCGGCCGCAACTCAGGAGGGACTCAGGTCTAGTCGAGGGTACCCCCAGTGGCAACGGAATGGAATATGTGAAATTATTAGCCTGGCTCGATCGGACTGTCTGGTTACCAGGCTGCGGTTAACTAACCCCCTTTTTTAAGCTCTGCTCTTCGTATCCGTTTCCCAGGCTAATGGCCACTCGTCGCAACAAACGCGCTTCTTCGTTCCGCAACGCTGAAAGCACGCGCTCCATGTTTCCCACAGGCGATCCTGGCTTGTCGCGCAATGTTCCAACGCCACGAGATTGAATCAGTTTCTTTTTTTCGTTTTTTTTTTGCCCGGCAACCCAGCTATACCGCAGACGACATTACGACGACAACTCTCGCGTACACTCGCTTGCGGTTTGCGACGAGTTGTGGGACTAAAGTAAATTTAACAGCGCAATTTTAGCGATGGTCCTCCTCGCGTTACCTCCGCTACGCTTATCGAAATATACGCAACTTTTGCATAGTACGGAGACGCGCGAGTATCTCGATGGAAATTACTCGCTTTGTTTTCTATCGATTTGCGTTAGGATAATATGATAAACGCGTCAAGATACATCGACTTGGACCGTGACAAAGCTCAAATTTACCTACCTACCGGATCCGAGTCGACGCGATCCAAAACTTTTCTTGTTCGCGTTCCAAGTTTGAAAGGCGTTACGCGAAAGAAAATCAGCCACGAGAGATGACGCCGACGCCGCGCCGCCGCGGTCCTCAGATATGGCTGGGCTATAATCGATCTCGAGGCCTAGAATGGGTCCCGTGGGTGTCGGATGCCGTGCGAGCTGGGCACTTGGATTTAAGTGGCGACCGCGAGTCCGTGTCGTGGACGGAGCTCTCTTCGAGACAAGGGGAAATTGGATGAAAGCCGTCGTGGCCAACGATGGCTGCCAGAGCGGCCGAGCCGCGGAGAAAAGAGGAGGAATGAAAACGACGTTTTTCCAAGGACGTATTCTTCCTTCTCGACCGGGGCGTGTTACGCGAGATTGCGTTGTAACGGGACCACTTATTCCATCCTTCCGGAGAAATAGATCTGGAGGGAGTACAGGACGCGCAACAAAGATTGCGTCGCGTCTTGAGGACGGATGCTCGCAGAGAGAAAAACGAGGATTCGATAGCTAGTTTGTTCCAAAAGTCTCGTCGTGGTCTGCTCGTTACTTTTGCATCGTAGACTTCGTAGACTTTCTCGCGGATTCCCTGTAAGTTGTGGTCGCGCAAAAAGAAAGCTTCACGTTTCGATATCGTCCGTGGAAAGCTGTCCAATCGAACGAGTACGGTTTGACTGTTTTGCGAATTATCTAGCGCTGTTTGGAACTTGTCGCGCGGCGAGTCAAGAATTTATGGTCGTCGGTCAGGCTCCGATGTGTAGAGTCGTCCAAGGACAACAGTTTACTAGGTTACCCTACCCTGACGCGTGACAAAGTGATTCCAAGTTGTCAAGATCATCGTGTCCTGTTGTAATATTTCATTCGCGTAGCGATATATTGCTCGACAAACCGGAAAAGACACACGCAGCTCGGGGGTGAGCTGTGTACGATGCGCGATGTTCGAGTACCGAGGACGGGAACCACAAATTTACTAGCTCTCCGCGCAATAGAGCTCTTTCCGATCCAACATCGTGATTGTACAATATATAATATTTCTTTAGATTCTTTCAAACTAACTTACTTTTCGATTCAAAGTACCTGTAGAAAGGTTTTGCCCTCGAGAACATTTCGGTTTGCATCTCGAGACGTTCTTGGCGTTGATTTCGCGCGAGAACCAACGAGAAATCGGATGCGCATCGGCTGCAACCGGCAAGATTTTCAAGGAACGGGAACGCTAATCGGCCGTGAGAACCATTCCGATCCCGAGTACTTGGAGGTTCGTTCGCTCGCGAGAACGTTCTTGGCTCTCCTCAGCCGGGTAATTGATCGGCGGGATCCAATTTCGTTCGCATAATGATATTCAGCCGAGAAAACGGAACGATTCTCCGTCGTATGATCGCTCTTATTCCGTTTTAGTACGTCTCTTGGAGCCATCCCGATTCGTGCATTCACCAGAGACGTTCCCTTTGATCAAATTCAATCGAAATAACTAGACGCGTTCGGTAATCCTGGAGTTGGTTATCGGTTTCATTTCAAACTATAGTCGAATGGAAAAATGTTAGTAGCACAATAGCAGATGTACTACGCGTAACGGTATGCGTGTTCCTGCAAACCGCGATAAATGGCTGTACTTGATTATAATTTATACGCGAATCTACGATATTACGAATAACCGGACCGATGTAACTGGAAACAAAGGGATGCATAATTTCTCGGCTGGTGGATATTTAGCCACGATCGCTCGGCGCAGTCCATTTACCGTATTACGAAACGGCCAAACGAAGAGTAGAGGTGAAAACGATGTGGATTAAATACACTTTCGGTATTTCGCGGGTGTTATTGTCTTCGAACAATGAACGCGTCCGCGAGAAGGGTTGCTTTCGTCTTCTATTGTATTCGAGCTCGATCGAAACATTGTTTAACATTATCGAACGCTCGGTTGTCTTTAAGTACGAAATAACCGGAATCCAGCTAAGCATGAAACGATTCGAACGCATGGCTTCCGAAGACAGCTACCGAAGGAACGCGAGTAACGGGTGGAAACGTTGAAAAGGAACCGTTCCAGAGAACGGTAACGCGAAAAAGAACTCGGACACCTATATCATCGAGTCGTGCACGCGTGGCTCGTTACGCCGCGCCATGCCATAAAGAGGGAGAACAAAATAAGCCATCGCGCCTCTTTATGCGCGTTTCTATGCACGTGCATACAATGGCTCTCCCGGCCATGGAAGCGTGTTTCGCGAGTCGTATTCAGGGCAACCTTGGCACTCGCCGCTTTAATAATACTCTTCCGGTGTTCCTAGGGCGAAGAGAGTATCGCGTAGCATCGCGTCGCGACGCCGACGGCCGCGACCGCTCGCGCGAGAACGGCTCGCTAAAAGGGATCGTCCCTCTCAATGGCACCCCAAAGCATTCTTATTCACGCTGTTCGGCGCGTTGGCGCGGCGCGGCGATACGCAAACGCACTCGTTGACACGGATTTCCTGGTGATACATCTTCCTTTTCATGAAAATGTTCAAGCTCCTTTCGTCGCAACTCCTCAGAGATCTCGTACGTAAGCACGACAAAATATTGCTCCAACGAAAATGGGTTCATTTTCTAGCTCACGTGTCGATTGGAATCGGTGTAATTGAGAATGACCGGGCGTATCCCGATCTACTTTGCGCATAAAACTGGGATTTGCGAGTTTCCTTCTTCTCACGATACGCATAATTACTCGATAATTCAGCGCTATCGTAAATAATTACCTATTAACTCGGGTTGCGAGTTGCGTGTTACAACGAGATTTACTCTGTACCTTCCAGGTCGGTGGTTCGTCGTTTCGATCGACGCTGATACGTGTGAAATATAAAAATCGTTGATTACGTTCGCGCAAACCTTCTTGTACATCTGTAACGATTAAACTATGGATTATTTCAACGTTCGCCGCGTTTTTCCGAGCCTCCGATGGTAATTTTCTTCGACAATTTTCGTACTTGACAAATTTCCGATTCACCCATCGTACTAATCATTCGTGAACTCGATAATGCTCGTTCATCGTTTCATCCCCTTCCCTGCGTTTACCCATCAGCTTTTCCAACCCAACTACGTTCTCCGCGCGTATTATTTTGCATCCCAATTATTCGCGTAATCGATCGCCCCAAATTGAGTTTGCATGCCACACCAAGAACAGATCGTATATAATTTCTAACAATTAAATAGAGCTGGAGTACCCGAAGGCAAAGGATAAACAAATATTCGTTTTCGATTAATTACAAAAGATCCTATAGTTGTTTATTTTTGCTTCGCGAAATGTTTTACGTAGCGGTTCGGACAATGTTGAAAGTTGATTTATTGACGGAACGTTAACGCAACGTAAATAATAAATATACTTTTGTACTCGTATTAATATACGTTACGATATATTTCGTTTCGTTTCGGTATTCGGTCCCAATTTTAGTATTTCAATTAAAAGATGAATCGTAAGCATGACGCTAGCAATCTGCGATTAAAATGCATTTGATATCATGACGTGTCGCGGTGGAAAAGTAATAATGCGCTTTATCAGTGCCGTTATGATAATTTAACGACGCGAGCGGGCGCTTTCGAGTCTGCCAGAACTTCCCTCCGGGGACGATTTCGCTTGTCTTATCTGGCCAGGTCTCCGAAAATCTGATATTATTTTTTTTTTAGGCCGCGGGATAAATGTTTGGCTTATCGTAACCGCGCAACCGATCTAACGAGACCATTTTCACGAGACACGAACAAGATTAAAGTCAACGGAAGCTTTTACGACTAAACGTGATAAACTACTCGAGAAGACGCTTAAAAAGTAATCGTTCAAAGTAAGCGGTCAGCTTTTTTCGACCGAGTTTTAGCGGGTTCACGGCCATTATCCGCACCGCAAGATAATCCCAAAATGAAACGAATGTTTGTTAGTATTAAAGCTACCAACTCGAAAGACTCTATCTGAAACTATCCAACTACCGTTAGTTGAAATTCCCGGATACAAACGGAGTTCCTGTGCGCGTGTGCATAGGAATTCATTAGGGACATTTCACTTTGGCGACATGCAATTTCTGAATTACAGCCAGTTTCGCGAGAGATCTAAAGGCACGACGCGACGCCGACGCGGCGACGATACCGATATCAGCGATGCCAATAGCGATACCGTATCAGCGCTACAGTCTTCTTCGCTCGCAGCGTTACGGTTTACGGTTCGAACTGAAAATCTAAAGCTTATCATAAATCGTTACGCGTACACTCGAGAAAAAGAACGAAAGCAGACATTTTTTTCGGTTTACTGTAGCGGACCTACATAAATTTCGCTGGCGTAAATGTCAGCTCGTAGTCGTCCCGGAAGTGAACGCGACCGCTGCGATGCGAGGCCATGACTAGAAAGATGTCAAGCACCCTCCGCGCAATGTCCACTCGTGACACCTGTCCCCACTCGACGCACCGAGCATGGTCAGCGTGCTCCTCTCGAGTGGCTTCTTGACTGAACTTTAAATAATTTACCCGCGTGTAATTCCCAAAAGTGGCAGGAGAACGGACCGCATTGTCGCGAAGCGACCTGCCGCGGTCGGATGTCTCTGTCCCTGCGGGATATCGTTCTCGACATTCGCTGTGACTCGGTCTTATGTTCGCTGGTTTTTTACGAGCTTCCTGTACGTTCTTTCCAGGCATCTCGCGGGAGGATACTCTCTACCAGCGTGGAATAATAGCCTCGCTCGAGCCCGGTGTTTCGTCTCCAACTCTGTTCACAGTTAAGCAGACAACCTTTCAGATCCGCGATTAGTTATAGAAATATTTATCATCGATTCGAAACCACCAGTCCGAACGCAATCCGGTTGCTGGTTCATTTCGAGACGCATGTTAGCGTTGGCGTTCCCGATTCCCTTATATGTATTAAAGAAATACGAACGAGTATCTCTCGAGATAGTATCGTCTCGACCATCATCCCCTTTAACCGCATCCCTCGGCAAGTTGATAAAATCGAGTCCTCGGTTTCGAGAAGAACGGCCATTTCCTGATCCGTGAATGTTATCGGGAATATTTTAAATCACTCCATAGATAATCGAAAGCCTTTCGTGACCCCTTGGACGTTATTCAACCTTTAACGGCCGCATTCGTAACCGCTTCTCCTCAATTTCTTTCACGCATCGTGGCTGGAAAATGGATTTTCATCCTGGTTAGGAATAGCTGTATAAGAGAATCTCTCGAGGGAATCGTTGGGCTTTTCGTTGTATACCTACTCTCGAAAGATTTGATCGTTCATCTTGCGATCGCAACAAAGATCGGTGTCGAGGAACCAAGAAATATTCCTGTGAACCCTTGTCTACAAAATGTCTTACGTCTCTTTGAAGGATTGTTAAACGTTAAAATTGTTAACGTAATTCGGCTACGAATCGGTCGAAATTTTCGAATTATTATTTATCCAGGTTCCTGGAATCGTCGAGATTTCTGTATCGGTCTGATCGAGATTAAATCGAAATCGATCGAAAAGTTGGTTACTCGGCGACTGAGAGAGCTTCAACTCTGCTCCCATCGACAAGGTAGTTTGTTCCAATTTCGCGTCACGGCCAGCGATCGGGGTTAGAAAAATGGCCATTGGCTTTTCTATTATCCTTATAAACATCTCGAGTAATGGCTGTTTGATAACGAAATACTAGCGCGAACACGTACAGATACATAAACTGAGGATAAAGATTGGTCGAGAATTCAACGAGTCAATTTTCGATAAGAGACCACTATTTTTTCTGCGCCATCGTGAAGAATAAAAAAAAGGGCCCGAGGGAGGGGGTAAGGGAGGGAACGGTGAAGAAAAAACAAGCAGTCGAAGCAGGTGCGAGTATTTTTTCATCGGTGTAGCCATAAACGCGATACTTACAATTCATGTCCACGTAAACGGACGAAGAGAGCGGGATCGACCTATTGTTATTCGTCGCGTTGCAGGTGAGCGTCGAGCGGACGTCGTCCCGTCCTAAATTTTTCATAACGAGCTCGCTGCGCGTCACGCCGCTTCGCACGGACACTGTTTTGTTGCTGACGAGCTTGTCGTTGCAGTGCCAGGAGACCGTCGGAGTCGGCTTACCTGCGGAAAACGCATCCATTCCATTTCTGATTCAGCGTTCGCGAAAACAAAGAAGCTAGGGGGAAAAATGAATGGAGCGTATGCCGGTACTCGGTCACGCGGATTTTTATTAAAATTTTCGCTGTTAAATTCTATGTATATTTCAACGATTCGTCGAAAAATCGTTTATAAAAGTCTAGTTGAGACAATCGAGATTTTCAAACATTTTAAACATGGACTATACGTAAACGTAACTCGACAATAAGAAGAATGGTCGCGAACCGATCGAAAGTAGAAAAGCGTAGCTACGAAACGCGAGCTTTCGATGATCCATGAAAGCTTTGCTCGTTTTTAGAATTGATTCGGACAGCATCGGTGCGGCATCGGCAGTTCTTTCGCTCGAACGGGCCGTGGAAACACGGAGTTACGCAATATTAGATCGTACTCACCGCCGTACACGTCGCAATAGAGCCGCAAAGTGTCGCCCTCCATGTAGGGACCCACCATCGAATTCCGTGCGATCTCGGAGTCATCGACGATCACAATTTTGTGCGGCGGAACTGAAACACCAAAGAAACGACGCGTTTACCTAGCAGAAGTGTACTCGTAAACGGCAACGATAGGGACCGTTCATTTTGTCCGTCGGCGTCGGCGTCGTCGTCGTCGTCGTCGTTGTTTTTACGACACGGCCGGAATTTAAGATTGCTTATCGCATAAGCGAAATTTCCGCGACTGGGTTGAACTGGACGCGCTCCTTTTTCGAGATAGTCACCGCTCTAACGTTAACTAAATACTCAACTGTACTCGATATTTCGAATCTCCGATCGATAATCAAAGATACTTTTCGGTCAGTTTCGAGAGGTTTGAAACGATGTACGGCGATCGGCAGGTCGAACATCGGAGAGTCGTGAGTTCCATTCGAAATGCTGGGCTCGCGAGCACCAGTCGTATCGAGAGCCCCGAGATCGCGACGAAGCCAAGCGTTGCCGTGTCCCCGGCAAGACGGAAGCCGTCGGTAGTCAGCCCCAGGCCGATAACGCGAAATTGGTATTGGAAGATCGTGGCTCGGATACCGCGACGGCATTAAATTGGAATCTGAAATCGATACGGCGCATCGGCGCCGCGCGTCGCTCGGCGTCGTTGCATAGAAAAGAGGAAAGAAGAAGGGAGACGATCGACGGTGTCTGCAGGGACGTAATTGAAAAATTACCGTCACGGGGTCTCGACGTTATGCTTTCTCTCGTCCCCGAACGGTTGCTGGCTTCCTTCCGGGTGCGCGGCGACCAGCGACCGGCGACGCTGGGACCGGTGATCCTGACAAATGGCGCAAGGAGACCACCATTTATCGGTATTAGCTTTTGTAGTATTTCCAGTATCGTTGCTTCGTCGTGTAATACGTTAGGTATCGCCTAGTCGAGGGAGTAGGAGGCCATGGTAGATTTCTCCCGAAGGAAATATGACGCGGGTGCGTCGATAACGGATTCCTAGTCGAATGTTGTACCGGATGTAATGTATGCGGACGCTGGCAGTGTTGGCTGGCGACTTTTATCGGACAGGTTGCTCCGACGATATCGCGAGAATATCGTACGCCGCGGCCGTTGGAAACAGCGGGACGACATCGATTTACAGCACAGCGGTTCGTATAACGTTCGACAATTGGGAATTGTCAATATTCCAAGCACGAGTAAAAAATTTGTCTGTCGAAGCGGTCGATTCGCTTGGTGTTTACCGTAGCGTGCAGAGGTTTGCCTTGTAACGAATAATCTGCTACTTAATAATCTACAGAGAGTCGATAACATTAGACGAATTGATCGGCTCACCCTGGTACCTTGGACTATTTGAACTGTATCAGCCATGTTCCATCGGCAATCGCGGTGTGCCTGGCCGGTCAATATTTGACTGTTTGAGGTTGCTCGAAGAGTATGTTAGATGATGCCGTCGATATTCTCCGTGCGGCGATCTCTTCGCGATATTCGGGGCTAATATTGTTTTTCGATGTCCAAATTTTTTAGTAAAATGTCCTGTCGCGGGGAATCATCAAGTATGGTGCAGCAGGTGGAGACTCGCGATCAGTTAGTCGCGAGACGAGTTGGAGAGATCACTTGATTTTCAATCTCTCCAACTCTTGCGTGTGCGCCGAGTCTGTAAATTTTTTAGTCGATCTTTAAAACGATGCGAATTTCTTACACCTGCCGCGTCGAGTGCATACGGAAAAAACGATATTCGTTCGCGTTTTTCGGTCGCGTGGACGTGTGAGCAGGAATTTTCAAAGAGCCACACCATTTTTTGCCGATGCTGTATCGATGAATGCTCGCGATCCAATTTGTTTCTGGTCTCGCGTTTCGATCAGGATGCGTCCTACTTTCGCTCACCTTTGCCATTTATTTGTCGACGGTTTCTTGCCCACCGCGCCGCGCCGTTCGTTTATTTAGTCGAAACGAATACGCGTTCGTTAATTCCACCGGAGAAAGGACGAATACACTCCCGTTCTCGTACGGTACGGTGGCGGTGTGCGTATCTGTACGTTGTTAACCATGTTTTATGTCCATCGCGATATTGTGATTTCGCGCGTGATGCCGTACGTTTGCTATTCGTTATTCTTTGGACTTTCAATATTGCTGCTTTTCCCTTTTTTCTTCTATTCTCGATGAAATATGGGGAATTTGCGAATCCGAAGTTTATGCAATTCGGTCGGTCGTTTAATTCTTAAAACGAAGGCGGGTGTCGTATTGAAATTGTTTTCTTTCGTTCGTAAACGTCCCGTTGTCTTGGCTGCAGGTTCGTTCGATGTTCTGAAACCACCTGGAATCGCTGTATCGTCTTTCCGTTTACAACAGCGCCGAATTCCCCAATCTATTCCCATATACGCAGGTCCGTAAAGGAAAAATTGTATAGCACAAATACCATGGCGAAAACGGTACGGTAATATTTGCCCGTGCACAGTGTACATACGGCATACGGCCGGTACACAGGGAGCTTTTGGTTCGGTACGTGCTCAAGCCACGATGCATTTACATAGCACGGATACACATCCGGTATAATCCGAACGGTTACCAGCGAGCAAAACAACCGATTCGTCGAAACACGTTCCTTCCTTTCCTTCCTTGTATTCGTATCTTTTTCGCTGTTGCTTCCTTTTCATCCGCGACTACTCCTTTTTTCGATCAGTCCCCGGATATTTAAAAGATGCAACAATCGGAAGTAAGCATTCCGTCATTGAATTCCAAAGAATTTCGGAATTCTATTCGTTTCAACGACTTGTTATCATTCCAATGGTATACGTACGGAAGGTCTTTTTCAAATGTCCTAACGTTCGCCGAGTGCTTGGAAAAGTTTCGTAGATTCCGCAAAGGTCCTCCGAAGAAGCTAGATCCTTTAAAAGTTTTCTACGAACGGTCCCATTTCCATTCAAATTGTCTACTTTTCTGTTCGCGTGCCACGTTCGTTACTCGATGTTCTTTCTTGGTTAATAGGACTGCAGGTCCATTCGAACATTATCCAACACCTCTCTGTAATCTCTTGGGTTTCGATGGACCGTAACGGAAAGGGTTTCCGTAAGATCCGGACAAACGATTCTCTACCCCCAACGATACTTGTTCTCTCTTTACCTGGCTGCGCTTTAAAAATAGGAAAGGTCTCGATACCGAGGGACGAGATCTCGCCCAGAGACCCGCCGCGGCGCGGGCGCGTCGTTCCTGTTGGAACGCTCAGACGTTGGACCGGAACTCGTTCGTGGATTCTTCCATCGTGAAAGGGAAATAGGGTGTGAAGGAATTCTCGGTGAAAATGGGACGCCTCAGCCGAGAACCTCACGGTTCTTTGGGGTTCGAACCGAGAAGTTAATTCGACGCGACGGTGTAAATTCCGTGAAGCGCTTTCGTTCCTTTAACGTCGCGTTGGCGTTGGCGTCGGCGTTGGCGTCGGCGTCGGCGTCGGTGCAGAGTCTACTCGGAGGGAAGGAAATTATTGTTGCAGTTGGAATTTTCGGATAACTTAACCGCCGTTAAATCTTGCGATCGATGAAAACTGGTAGCAGCCAGTGTTTAGCGAAGCTTGAAAAGGCGTGTGCGAGGCTATTCCCTGTCCAAAAAATTACTTTATTCGGCAAGTTTCAAAATATTGTACCGTCGATGCTCTTAATACTAATGACGATCGGCTTGAAACCAAAGTAAATCAAACCCGAAATTAACGCGATTTAATTACTTATGGCCGCGCGTCGATTAGCTGATTACCTGTTCCGTAACGCGCTGGATATTCGAAACGGATTAATGCGGAAGATTTATCAATGAACGATATTATACGTTATATGTTTGCTCGTTTGAATTTACGTTACGGTTTTTACACTGAGATCCTCGAGACGGATTTATTTATTTATTCGCAGCATTTACACGCGGATAATAACGCGATACAAGTTCCACAGAATTGTTTCATTTCATCGATAATCTACCGTTCGCATGTGGAAAAGAATGCTTGGAATTAATTTATTCGTAAAACGCGTCCAACATCGATATCGATATTGCTCTCGCGCCGCCACGTTTCTACGTCAGTATTCCGAGCACGTTCCTACATTTCCAGAAGCGCGAAAAAAAGAAATATAGGCACTCGGTTACGGAGACATCGAATTGACGTGCTAGAAATGAATAATTAACGAAGGAGGACCGATCGAACGGGAAATAAGTAATAGCGAGGAATAATTTAGCCACGTTACTTTAAGTAAATGTCTACGAATATCTCAGATTTGAACAGTCGTATCGAAACGAAGCAAATGCGTTTTAATACGTGACGCATCATTCGACTAAAATCGTGCTCGTAGAGATGCAGAGGGGTATCTGAATATCGGTTCGGATCAATTTCCTCGAGTTTCGGGGAGAGATCGCGAGAAGACGTCGATATGGGTTACGTTAGAGAATGTTTTTCGCGAATTCGCTTTGACAGCAGAAAATATACTCGTCGACGGGATGACCTTTTTATGGATTGAACAACTCCCGCGTTCAGAGATAGGTGTCTTCGTTCTTTCTTGGCGGCCTCGTCGCATCGGTCGGCGGCGCCGCGATAAGATTGTCCTAGCGTGTCGAGAGACCCACTTTTCGATTCTGTTAGCTTGGATAGAGGACGGGACGGGGTTGGATTCCCATCCGTGAAAGGAATACGGGCCGGATTCGTGTGTAATAGAATTCTCGGGAAAAGGGAAACGGTCGCCTTTGCTCCACGTTGGAAATACTGGCTTACACGTTTTCAAAGGCTACTTTCGACGTACTTTATCGAGATTAAAAGAAAAAAATGTTGCGAGTCAAAGACGCGCTGTATCGCCGATGAATTAGCTTTTGCGTTTACTGGCATGCGAGCGAGAGTTGGGTTAGATCGAGGTACGAGCCGAAGAATTCGATCAAACGTTTAGTAGGTATCGCGGAAAGTTATACTCGTACGTACATACGTACATTTATATGGAACAAACGATTTCAGAGTTCGGACTTGTATCGCGGGGAAACTGCGAGAATAGCTCTAAATATTTCTATTTTTGCCAATGCCTGTTACCCGTTACGCATCGCAGTGTTTCGTCGGCGAATAACGCCTCGAATATCGCAGTTAACGGCGACAGAAGCTAACAAAGCAAGTCAGCTTAATATTTGATGGGGAACATGGCGCGTGTACGTCGACGTCGGTGTCGTGCTCGCGAATATGCAAATCGCGGGACGTGTTACGTAACAGAACGCAGAGGCGAGCGATAAGTCTCATAACCAATCAACTGGATTAGATTAATCCCTCCTTCGGTATCGTTTAAGTAAATCCAGCTGGCGGCGAATTGGATTTCTCCGCGGGCCTGATTGCGTCCTCGGGGATCACACGACCGAGTCGAATCGCGGAAAATATGTAGATGCGATGGAGTTTGTGAACGTGCTTCGACACTCTTTAATTTTAATCTTCGACAAATTTCAATTAATTCTAGCTATTTAATTACAAATAGACAGCGTATCGACGCGATACTAAAGTAAAACGATGACGTACGCGCGAATGGATACAACTGATGGCTGTTCATCCAGATAATCAGAAATTAGGATTACGAAGAAATCTTATTTGTCGACGTTTCTGTGAAAATTGTTTGGCCAGAGTTAGACAAGTTTCGAGGAGTTTTTATGCGCGGTGGGTCCTGGCTGGGCATCGAGACAACTCTCTACCGAAGAAAACGCTTCGAACTTTAAGCAAAATTGCTTCTTCTTCGTCCAAAGGGTCCCGGGCTAGCCGAGATTGACTAAAACTTGTTTACAGTTTATCGCTGGCCGAGAAAGATTTTCTTCCGGTAAAGAGGTACCCGAGAACCTGGGCGAACATTTCAAACGGATCGAAACAAAGAGACACGAGTTGCATAATATAATTGTATAATAAGCTCCGGCACATTGTAATAGTCACCAAGCACTCGAAGCACTCGAACGAAAGGAATATTTTGAAAGTTTAATAGCCTCGACTAGAAGTTTGTAATTGACACGGACTTGAACATTCTATCGTTGCACAAAAGTACATATGTGCAACATAATTTGGAAATCGGTGCTATCGTCAGCTCATTCTCAGCGTGTTTCGAATGCGCGTTCAACTCGAAGAAAGTTCACGTATGGCGAGTCACCGAGAAGAAAGTTCTGTGACAAAGGAGGCGCGATAGAATTGCGGGTTAAAGTTATCTTTGCGTGGACTACAAAAGCATTTATGTGTTTTCGTGCCGTATACGGTCAGTCTAATATCAACGTGACATCGCAACGGAAGAGCATTGTGTCTGTGTACAAAGCTCCTTCGAAACATCTTTTACACATCAGCGGCATCAAGAAAATATTTTCTTTTTTAGCTTTACGTTTCACTGTTACGTCAAATAATTCCTTTAACGACATAGCAACGATACGGGATGGAAATAAAATTCTAGAAAAAGATGAAATTTCCGAGTTTTTCAAGGAATTTTCAAATAAAATTGGAACGTTATTTTTGCTATTTAATCGAGAATCGAATCGAATGGCAAATAATTTCCAAGGTGTATCGTCATTTTCCAAGTAAGGTAGAAAAACGGAACGCTACGGTTCGTCCGATAAACAAAACCGAGAGATGTTGTCGAGTAAAAGTTACGATAAAAATTATTCTTTGTTTTACTGTACATTTCGAGCTCGCAATAACCATCAAGTGTAAATTCGGAGCGGAACGTTTGCTGGCCGCTGCCGAATATCGTCGTAAAAAGTTATCTGTTTACTACGATATTGCGCTGGTTTATTCTTTCCAGCGTGCTCTGTCAAAGCGAATTCTCTACACGCAATCTGGATGCCGCGCGATAAACGAGAATCTTGATATTTACGATTTTTCAGTTTGAACTGTGAATCGATACGGCGAGAGTTCTTTTCGCATTCGAAATTCTAGAATTCTAGAAATTGCACGCACGCGTATTAATCCGTTTGGAGCACGCGTCGATCGAGGAAATAGCTCGTTTGAAACGCGTTTGGTAAAATTAGTTTTTAACCAACTTTGAAAATCATATTTTGCCAAAAGTAACACGTCGGACAATATTCGTAGATTATTGTGGAAAGTGAATACAAATATTGTGTATACGAGAAGGGCACATAGGTAGGCAAGAACAGATCGATATGTAGTTAGGTAAGGGAAGTAGGTCACGCTTTGGTCAGACAGGGGTGTATAATCCCGGTACATGGTCAGACAAGTGAAATAACTTGCTGTGTATAGTCGGATAAGTGGAATACACTCGGTACACGGTCAAAATGAGTAGTATGAACCTGGTATATAGTCAGACGAGCGATACGAGTGCGGTACGCGGACAAGAAAACTGGTGAGACTAAAATATCTCCACGACACGGGACGCCGACGCCGACGCTGGAATAACCCTCGCGTATTGCCAGACAAGGTCATATGCTGTGGTAATATACGTATGTACCACCTTTACATTGCAAGGAAGGTACCGTAGGATCGATGCGCGATCAAATGATCGATAGGCAAACATGGAACGAGTAGATATCTTAACGTTATTAAACTCGTATACCTATATTTTTTAACATTTTTGCTGTATTTTACTATATCGGGACAAACTTGAAGTAACTTTTTTCCTTCGCTGTACAATAGGTCCTCTGAAGTTGTTTCGACTTCGCATCCTGTTCACGGTATTGCCAACAATAAACCGACTTCCAAGATTCTCGGTGGTCCTCGGTTACTTTCGCGTCGCGACAAAGAGCTTCGCGTGTCTCCAAAGCGAGTGTCACGTTCCAATTTGCGGCCAGTGAGGCTTCTCTTTGCGGTCGCTCCCGGACAGATGGGCCAACGCTCGCATCTTTGTCCGCTTCCTGTTCGCCGATGGGATACCGGCCTAGATAGCTTCGTGGCTCTGTACACAAGTCGCAGACTTGGCAAAACTCGTCGACTGGACAAAGTTTGGATACACTCGTTCGATGCTACCCTTTCTTTTAAAATGGAATTGCAAAGAACAATTCTAATAACCCCATGTATACGCGATATCTAACAAACTTTTCAACTATTTCGAAATATATTGGAACGAATTATTCGCCACTGACCAGAAATCCTAGATGTACATAGGTAATCGGCAACGAAAATTGGAAATATTTACGAGAAAACATGGCCGCGCAACCGGCTATAATTTAGCAATGCTACGCGTTTCTAGAGTTTCGGGATGCTTCGGGATTTCCGTTTTGTTAGTCTAACGACGTGTCGTTGTTAACGTTGCCACGGAACACACGGGAACTCGTTGGGTTGACGAAAGTTCCGCTCAAGTTTTGATGGGTCCGTGTTTGCGAAGCTTTTACTCCACGAATTTGTTTTCCACGTCCCTCGTCGCGTCCGTGGAAGGTGTTGTCTACAGCCGCGATTGTCGCCGTGGGGCTTTGCTATTTAGACTGGGACTTTCGGGTGCCGCCTTCAGCTAGATACATTCTACGGAAGTAGAAAATATAGCCTATAAGAAACATTTGTTTTATTCTATGTATTTAACGCATAGCATTTTTACTTGTACATAGATACGAAATGTAAACGGACTCGTAACGGGAAGAAACTCTCGTGCAAAGACAAGTTTTTAGAAATCTTGTTTGGTAAAACGACCACCTCTATTTCGCACGGTGCAACTCGGAGTCTGAGTTTCTCGATCGCGTTTCCGGTTGTACCCATTACGCGATATTACCGGAAGCTACTGCTGCTGCTGCAAAAAAATAAACACAGAAGACGGAGGCTCACAAAGGATAGCAATTCGAGGCAACAATAATCCGTAATTATGCTAACTGCGTTCCCATCGCGGGAACTCGGTAACTCATTAACGAGCGCGATTCGGCATTCAGCGCGATAACAGCGTTAAGTTCTTATTTCGTTAATTGTGCGAGCCGTTGCAGTCGGCCCGATAATGCGATTTCTCGGCCTCCTTTCGTCCCACCTTCGCTTCTTTTTGAAATTAACATCGGCCACGTTGCTGTAATCCTATCACTGGAGATGAAATCCAGTTTGGTGAATTCGAGTCGACGCCAACGGTGACGCCCAAGTTTCGTTTCGAGAGATTCGAATTAGGGATGAAATATTCGAGTAATTTATAATTTCGACATCGACGATAAGTACAAGGAAATAATGATATCACCGAGGAGAGTATGTTTGGTCGCGAAATAGTCGGTCCCATCGCTAGGTGTTACAGTGCGTCGGCGTCGCGTCGTACAGCATCCGCGTGGAGCTCGACCGACTCCTAAGTTTCTTGGAATAATCGAGAAAGCAGAGGAGAAGGGAACGAGCAGTCGAAACCAATTATTTCCTTCGGTCGAAGCGATTCGACGCCGACGCCGACGCCGACGCCGATGGGGCCATCGTCACGTTTTCGGGAGGCGTTTCACGGTGATTCACCACTGGGATCGACCTGCTCTCCGCAACCGGAAGCCGAAGGGCGAACGAATTAACTCTATCTACGAGGCCAGATACGTGTCTTCGGTCAATGTTTAGAGTAGAACCTGCAATCCCTTTAACGGGTGCCATCGATTGTAGCCGTTCCCCGCCCTCTCTTCGTCGTCGCCATTACTGTTGATTTCACGGCGTTATTGGTCTGGCACGAACTCGTTCCGTACTCCGTGACCGTAGCCTGGAGAAACTTATTCGACGCAGCATACGATCGTCTCCTCGATATAGCGATCGTCGCGACGCCCGATGAGTATCGATTACTTGTGTATCAATTCTTGCTTCGATATTTTTATTATTTCATAAACAACATATTAGGTTTTTTTTTGTAAATTGTCCGAGGCAGTCATCGGTATGACGGTACCCCTCTATTGGGCACTTCTTGGAATTGGCTGTTGTTGCAAACGAGCGGTGAATTGTAAATTGTTGTCGTTTCTCCGACGTCTACTCGTTTCTTTCTCGGTATACTTTCTCTTTCGTTTTAACGAACCTCAGACATCGCATTATTTTCCGAGTTTTTGATCGTTTCAATGCAAGGCTCGGGACGGAGCGCCAAACAAACAAGCGGTGCTGAATAAACAGCTTCTTTCCGAGGCAGAAGTCGCTTTTTTCACACGTCCACGATGCGAAGGAACAACAGGACGTACAAAAACCGTGTTGTAATTGCGGCAGGTATTCCACGGTACTCGCAAGAAGGGTTGGCGCGATCAAAATTCCAGTCGTCTCCGCGGTAAGTCAAGTGGAAACATTTCAGTTATTGCATTCCGTCTGCGAGATAAATTGTCGCCAAGAAAAAGCTACGTAATTACTTTCATTTTGTTTCTTTACATATGAAAATGAGACGGACGCTCTTATCAAGTTTTTCAAAGTAAAAAACTATCGAATAATTATAACGAATCAATTTTTCGGTAGACTCGAGGATTTGATTTTTCCAATGGAGAATTCGATTAATAAACACGGCGTACATACCTATATCGATAAGAATCATGTATCGTTTTGTCGTAAAAATAAACATATACCAATCGTTTGAGATCAGCAGTAGAGGGACTACGAATACTCTTGTGACTCGTCGCATATTGTCGTATAAAGAATAACTTGTACAATGGCAAAGTACAGCCAGAGGCTGCTTTTAAACCTAACCTAAATTTGTTCGCGACTCGTACGAAACCAATATGCTTTACCGTACGGGAGTTTGAATACACTGTCGCGAATGATACACCGACGATATTTCCTTTTACTGTGCTCCTTTTTATTTTTCTGTGGCAAATTGAAAGAAGGAAACTAGAGACTTTGGAGCGGTGGTCTCGTTTCATTTTTAACGATGAGATGTGCTAGATGTAGACAGGGAAATTTGAAAGCACGAAGATAAGGAAATTGCAAGATTAGAGGATGAGAAAGCAAAGCGACTGGAAAGCTTGAAAATTCGATCGGGAGATAATATCTCCGCGAACGTAAATTTCTTTCGAATTTACCGATGCAGTCGCTTCGAAAATTGACTTTGCTCGTTGATCAGTCCCGACGCGGATGGTGGTGTTCGTGCACGATAGTCGTAATTGAACTAGTATGGTTTTCCGGTTGCCAATTTCTCGACGGAATGCGGCAATCTCGTCAACTTTCGTACAGGGTCAGCTTTCCTTCAACGCGGTAGGGCGAAGTCGCTCGAAATCCGGGATTCGATCAGCTGAATTTCGCGCCGGGTTGGCTGTGCCGTCGATAGCAACGGGAAGTGTATTTCCTGAGTAAAATACTATTAAAAGTTGGTGGAAAAAGGCGCGAGAGGGAAAATCCAGATCAATTACCTTTCGAGAGAACAATTCGGTTTTAAGGGTGGGTGGCGAGAACTTGGTCGGGGAACAGGGGCTGGATTTCACCCGGAGAACTATCGATCGAGCAAATGGAACCTATTCGCTGGCTGCTGGTAGATATTTTATCTACTGGATTATAATACCTATAAAGCGTCAGCGATCGATCGGCCAAGGGCTACGAGAGCGTTGCGGACGGTAGCCGCGGATTTTTCTGAGTATAGGTGTATAAAACACTTGAAAATTTTCCATGCTAGGAGGATAGGTGGATCGGTAAACGAGTCGCGGATAAATGACTGTGTGAATAATTGGCGAAATCGATCGTCGTTATCGAGACATTCTTAATAAAAAAGGTTTTGCTCGATTTCTATTCCAATCGGTAGAGGCGTGTATAGGTACACGCTTTTATCAACAGGTGAATTTACCATAGTATCAAGGTTCGACCTCACTTGACGCTTTCCAACGATAAAGAAAAACACGGTGTCGCCTTCTGGAGCGCTGATTGAACAGCGTTCCCAAGCGTGATAATCAAGCACACCCTCGAACGGACACGTTCGAGATCCTCTCTCTCTTTCGGTCAATTGTAGGGGTTTACCTAGACCATCCAATAAAGCGGTGATCCTTCGAGGAGAGATTCGTGGCTGATCTTCTGCTGGATTTACACAATTGCGAGCGGACAACGTCGCCCTGTTGTCTTAACCCCGAATCTCTCTTCCCTGACATCGGTTGCGAAGAAGAATCACGATCTGTCGCGTCGATATCGAACGTCTACCGTCACCAACCCGTCTTCCAGGTTATTCAGGATTTTTAACCCTAGGATGATATATGTCAAGTTTCAATTTTGTCAGGTGTGAATTCGATGAATTTATGGCAGCCTTGGCGTAGTTGTAACGCTAGAGAATCGATTCAAAAGAATTTTATTATTTCCGGGATAGTTGAAATTTCACCTCGCGATATTATTCCCTTTCCATTTATATCGTAAAAGCGAAATGTTGCGTATCCAACATTGCGGAAACAAAGGAATTAGTTGTACAGTTCGCGTCAAGTGTTTTGTTGACACCGGTGCCGGTGTATCGAAACATTTATTTCTAAATCAAAGAAAAAACAATTTATATCACCTTTGTAATCGTTTGATTAAATTTTCAAGTTGGCCGCGCATGTACAACAATCCGCTCGACAGGGTTACCGTCCAAAAATTTCTTTCAATTTTGTCGGTGAATCCGGTCACGTTTCATTCTCTCGAAAACTCTGGCTTCTGTTTTCGTTTCCTCTGCAGGCAAGTTCCGTTTGAAAAGATAAATGGTGTCTCGTGCTCGAAATACGCGTCTCCGCGCACACTGGACGGCTCTCCACCCTCGGTTCTCTTTCTCCTTGCGCGAATTTCTTCGCCGAATCGTCGGATAGACTGCGTTTGCTATTGGAATCGAAGTTGTCGAACCGTCTGCGAAATTCATTCGGTCCGCCGACTGAAAAGCGTCGCCTAACTTCCTCCTGGGGATGTATTTAGCTCGTGTCTGGGCTAAATACGTTTCGCCTCTTATCGAATTCAAGGTGAACGTCCCCAAAGGGGACGCTACTTCGTCTTCCTCTCTACCTTTCTGCTCATCTCGTTCTACTTTTCCTTCGTAGAGAATCTGGCATTTAGCCTTTCTCTGCGTATTTATTCCAAGGACAATATTTTCTTATCAAGTTTGATCTTCGACGTTAGACTCTCGGCTAGTGTCAGATAACGCGCACTTTTTCCTACAATTCTTTTCTTTTTCCTTCCCGAAACTTGGAATAAATTGTTCCATCGTAGCGATACTTTGGGGCGGAACGACGAATCCGAGACCTCGGAGGAGATCGTTGGAAATGCTTTTGCGAGGAGTTAAGGAAGTATGCCAAAGCGTTCGTTCCGATCTTTGGCCCTCCACTTGTTACTTGTTGGTCGCGATCAGAATTTTCGATCGATTTCTTAACAACCGCTCCTCGAAATCTCTTCGAAAGCCGTTGCTTGCTTTCTTTCTTTCTTTCTTTCTTGTCTTTCTTTCTTTCTTGCCGCGACACCGATGGAACGAAAGTGACAACTCGATGCGACAAATGGCGTCTTGTAGCGAACTTCCTAGTTCCCAAGTCTGGAAAGGAGGGTTAGCTTTACAGAATCCCAACTTGCCATCCATTTCTTTCTGTCGTGCTCGAACGAGTGGCGCGGAAACTCCGAAGAAATAACTTTAATTCACTCCTAGGAGCTGGGAAATCTATTAAAACGAAATCTGATCGTCGATCGAGGAACATTTGTCCTCGTACCGTTGATTCTTTCTTTTTTTTTCGCTTCTACGCTTCTTTGGGTCTACTTTGGGTTTTCGTTTCTTCGCGACTCGAGAGTTTTGCGTTGAACGTTTCGAGAAAAAATAGATTCCGTTCTGTTTCGACATTTGTGTATTCGAACACTTTTACATTCAAACTTATCGTACATCACCAGTTCCGAAAGAGTTAATCATCTATGACTCGTGAGTGAAATACAAGAAATAATTTCAAGTATTGTCTTTCCGAAGGCCGCGACGAAACGCTAGGTAAAACACGATGGCGTCTTGGTCTCGAATCGTCGTAGCCGGTCGTTATGTCGATATCGAAATGACTATCGTATCGATCACGCCGCGACGAATTCCCAACAGAAATCACGGCATTCACGGCACGAATGTTCCGTCATATTTTATCCGCGTGCTCTATGGAACATTCGTGAAACGCATTTATACGTGTATTTCCGTTACGTATATATTTCTCTTTCTCTTCGTCTCTTTGGGAAAAACACGGTTTTACACCCGGCTAACCGAATACCGAGTTGTCGGGTACGAAACGAGTTAATTGAATCGTAAATATAATACATCTGGTCTACGATAAAGACAACGACCTATGAAAATTTACAAGTGCGATCAAAATATGCATCGCGAGAAATCTATCGGGGAAACACCTCTCGGCCTTCTTCCTTCTCGTTTAAAAAGCCTTTTTGCCGTTTGTTTGCTTGCCACTCCGTTTCTCGATCGATGTAGGTCGATGCATCGAATCGAAAAGTGCTCTCGTCTGCATTCCTTTCCGCTCCGAGTCCGGTTTCTTTGTTCCTGTTGAGAAACGATCTGGCAAAGTCGATGCAGACGACACAGGGACGCAACGAGCTAAAGGACTCCTCGATTTGAATTTCTCAACGTCATCTACTTCTCTCGTACTCTCTTTCTCTCTGCTTTCTCTATAGCTTTTCCCACTCATCCGACGAACAGACCGCGCTATGCGCACGTCTGCAACGTTTGAACTCGGACAAACGACGGATCACAAAGGAGTGTAGCGTGCTACAGAGGCGGTCGCACAGAAGGAGAGTTTGACAAGTGTTCGCGCAACTTGGATATCCTGCAAGGTGTACAAAGGAGAGCTTCGGCTCAAGCTCCGCGACAAAGGTCAGAAACAACGATCGGAATCTTGGAGGAAATTAATTTAGCATCATCCCTTAATTAGTTTACCGGCTGTGGCGGGAGTATGTACTCGTGACGCGGTAATAGCTAAACTCGAACAACTGTTGTTATAATATAATAGTATGGCGGATTCGCGTTTTCTCTTGAATTTTATAGTTTTTGCCAAAGTTGTCGATTCCTGGTATCGACTAGATTCGATGAAAAAAGAGTATCGCGTTAAGTCTCAATTTCAAAGCTCTTTGGATTTAACGGGTCCCAGGACGGAACACAACCGACCTCGGGATCTAATTATTATCGTTCGGGTCTACGTTTTCCGCTAACGCGTCCGACGGAAATTGCTCTAGCCACGCCTCATTGGTCGCTCGAAAAATCCCGGTGGCCACACGTCGGAAACGTGGCTATTGCGGCGTCCGGTCCAAGGAAGTACGTGCGCTGAAAACGACGCGTCGCCACGGCGCAGAGGACGGAACCATGCTTCGTGTTCACTCATCGGAAAAATAGCGGAAAAAAGACGAGAGTTGTAGGGCCGAGCATTTTCCAGCCCTTAAGGGAGCGAAAGTGGCATTCATTTGGAAAAGGTTTAACAGTGCGAGCGGCCGGACGACACGACGAGGATATAAAAAATTGTCGCACGACGAAACAGATTCGAGTAACGAATAAAGTATTATTTTTGTTTGTCCAGGCCAGACGATCTTTCCTCCGAACAAGCGAATGAGGCACGCGCGTTAATTGGTGTTTATCTGGAAAAGGTTTACCGACGCGATCGACTGCGCGGGTGCGCTGGATATCAAGACAGAAATGATCGCGTGAAACGAGCAACGGGACCGAAGAGGGAAGCTAATTATCCCACGGGAAAAATTCCTCGGGTAGCGGAGAGAACGACGACCTGCAGGTACCACCGCGACGCCCCGCCCCGCCGCGCCGCGCCGCGCCACGCCGCGCCGTTGGCTTGTAGCATCTCCATAACTCCTGAACGGGATTGTTAATTGGATTTTTTTCCCTCCGACTCGCCTCGTTTCATTATAACGCGCCCTCTATTTTCCCTCTCTCTCCTTTTTTTCTCTTGTTCTCTTTTCACCCTTTATACGCTTAACCTTTCGCCCTCGGTCTCCTTGGGAATTGTTTTGTCCTATTTGTTCAGCCGTTCTCTCGCCCGGTGTCTTCTCTCGCTCATTTTTCATTGGTCCGCTTCCTTCCTCTCCGGTTCTCTTGACCTATTTGTCCGCATCTTTTTCTTTTTTCCTTTAAAGTCCCGGTTCCACTTGATGGTGGTTTTCCCTCGACTATTTCCTTTTAACAGCTGCTCCTTTTCGCTCGTTTTATTTATCCTCCAGCCGGGTTCGACGGCGCTGCTTTCTCCTCGAACTTCCTGCGCTTTTATTTCCCGGTGTCTCGAGCGTACCGTGGCTTCCTGGTGCGACGTTATTCCCTCTTCTCGTCCGGTAATGTCGCATGGAACTGTTAAGCGAAGCATAGCAATGCCGTCCTACCGGAACCTCGGCTCGGGGAGCCTCCAAGGATATTATCGAAGCTGTATCGTGAAACTTTTACCATCGTTTCGCACCTGTCTGGTTCCTCGACCTTTTCACGTTTCGCCTCCCATTCCACGTGTGTACAATTAATGTAATCGACGGTAATAGAAGCCCTCGTGGTCATTTATCGCACGATTCGTCGAAATCGTTAAAACAAAGATACGCGTTACCGTTACCGTTACACGTTATTCGCGATATCGCTGGAACACCGATGATCGATTCAGCAAATAATTTTAACCGTCATTTAAAGCGTCGATGATGAAAATTACAACGTATATAACGGTGTATACGCGACTGATCAAGTATGAAATCTCGCGTCCGATTATTTTCACGTTCGATCACTCGGTGCACGAAGCGGCTGGAACATTTTAGCATCGTACCGAACGTGCTAGTTTTGTAATTTGATCCGTCAAGTTTATAAATAACGTGCTCGGTTTAATGCCAATCGAGAATAGAACGAAACCCGTTGAACTCGTTTCCTACCAAAACGCGTGTCAAGCGGTACGCTTTGAAAATCCTTAACTGCGATCGACATTCGGAAAGTTCATTTTTTGCAGTCTGCATTTCTCGCGAAACTGATCGACTGTAGCATATTGTTTGTTAGAGAAACGGCGGGTCGTTTTGTTTGCGATTTGCAACAAATGTCAAATCACGGGGCTTGTAAGTAAATTTGATTGCTGTTTCGTTTGTAACTGCTATCGGAAAAATTGACCGACGCGTTCGGCTGTTCGTGAACATTGTTTTTTCCTTCATTTCTTTTTTTATATCGAAAAACGATACGTATGCGTATGAAAAAATGGCTGAAGCGGTTAAAGATAAAATAATTCGTACGGTTTAGATGGATTCGTTGACACGAGGAGGATGGTTTTCCGAGTCAGATTTCGATAACGCCAGATCGAATACCGTAGCGTGTAAACTTTAGGCTAACTCACCTATCACCGTTAAATTGACTTTGGAGTTGCGCGTCTGGCCCATCTGGAAATCGACGCGACACCTGTAGATGCCTGCGTCTTCCTCTCTAATGTGGTCGACGCCGAGCTCGGCTGGCTGCTTGTCTGGCATGAAATACGCCCGGTTCGAAAACACCGAGTCGTCCGACCATCGTGCTGCGATCCCAAAGTCTCGATTTCTGACATCGACGCTGAAAATTATTCGCGAAATGCTATTAGCATTGGTGATTCAGCCTTTCGCTGGTAAATTATACCGTGCGACGCACAGATTAATTCGTATCTCACCTGTAAACCGATGTACCGAGATCCTCGCGATACCAGAGCACAAGATGCACCGAGTCCCCTTCGTGGGTGGTTGATATGTCGCAGGGAAGATACGTGGGATCTCCGACCAGTGCCACGATGTGCGATATAGGAACTGGAACACAGCGACACATGGCTACGTGAGATTAAGCGTCTTGGAGTCCCGTATTGCGTTATCCTGCAACGCTAGTTAACGTTTCAATGGTATCGAGTTGAACGCAAACTCGGTCGACCCTTTCAACCGGCTCTGTGGGGAATGGTAACGACAACGGCGCGCTGTGGGGGATAAACATTACGCGACATTTGTTGCATACGTAGGCGGGTAGTTTAGTATTTCGAAGATGTTTCCTTGTTTAAAAAAGTACGTTTTGATTTTCGTTAATTTTCACGACAAATGTATCGAAATATGTTAAGTATGCGCGCTTGTTTGCCCGAAATAAGGAAGTCTCCTCGACGGACGCAACGATGTCTCTTTCTTTCGAAATCTGTTGATCGTTTCGAGACGAGGAGGCTCATTCGCGTTTTGTTTCGCTCCCCTCGAGGCTGTAAAACGGTCCTCGAGTCGTCCTCGAGCGACCCAGATGCGAGCGTACCGAGGTTAAAGACGAACCAACGGAAAAGGGAATCGGTGGTAGTCGAACGGACAATGCTGGGCGCGTTCGCGACGCCGAAAACATCCTTTTTCCGTGCACCCGTTATCTTCGGAATAAATGGATATTGTGCGCTCGAGCGACGCGAGTACAAGCTGGAGAACAAAAGCTCATTGTTGGCCATCGCTAGGCCGAATAGACGCTCGCCGGTTGTTTGTTATGCAAATGGTTTAAACGCGTCGACGTTCGGGCCGATTTTCCGATTAACTGGAACGAAATGTTCACAAAGTATTATAGAATCCAGAGTCGAGTTTAGATTTTGTCCTTCTTTCGAGAATCGATATGTTGGCTTTACGAGAGGATACAAGTTGTTCGTCCAAAGTCCGTCGATCCCCTGACATTGACACGTCCGTTTGGAGTTCGGTGCTTCTCCTTATTAGACGATTCGTACGAAACTCGCAACAGAGCGGATAATTTCGTTCGATAGCCGAATCTCCCGTCGTATCATCTCGGTGTGACGGGAATCACTTCTGGTGAAATTAGGTGATCCAACCCCGTGTCTTACGTGCTTCCTACGAGTACAGGTATTCGGGGGCAATTCCAGCTGGGGTAAAAGGAAATTCGAAATATTCGCCACGGAAATTGGCGTCCGTCCCGTTCCTTCGCGACGCCCTCGACCTTATTCCTGGTCGATTTTCAGACGGCGACACCAGGAACCGCTTCTCCTTTTCCTTTCCGTGGTATTCAACCACCGTTGGATTCGTCGGGATTCGTCGGGATTCGTCATATCGGGAATATCGACGAAGAAACGGCATTATCGGACCGAACGTCTATCATTCGCGCGAGTTTTGTTGGATTTCAGTGAGGGGAAAATGAACGAGGACGCACACGGCCGTGGACGTGGTTCGGTGAGCGTGGACTCTCCATTCGAATTCGTTCTTCCCGTCACAGAGTGAAATATGATCGCGGGTTCACCGTTGCTTTATTGATATTCGAACTTGTTCCGAGGTATTCCCGTAACGAACCGGCTGCCGGAAACTGCGGTTAATTTTAGAAAGAAGTAACCACTAACAGTTTTCGAAATGAACAAAACGGTCAGGAATAAACCGTAGAAATATTTAGCATCCGGTCGGTATTCTGGAAAAAGACCGAGAGCGGTTTCCAAAAAAATCAGTCGTGTAATAATCGCAAGAATAACTTGTAAAAGTACGTGCTCGACTTAACGACTAACAATAACTACACTTTCCGATTCGACAAGATTTCACTGTTTACATGGAAGTTGACGATTTTCTTTTCAAACTCTTCATGCAAAATAATTTCATCGCGACAGCCGGGCACAAACGATCAATTTCCACCCGTAATACAATCGTCCCAGCACCTTGGTACTCGTGTTCGTGTGCTGCTACGTGCTGCTTCTCCTTCCTCGTGCAAATAAATTAAATTAATTCGTAAAAAATAATAATGAAAAGAAGTGAAATTTCAATACGCGTACTTTCCGTTAAACTACGACAAAGCTCGGAGCTCGTGGAACGTTCTGATTACGCTCGAATAAATTCAGCTACGGTTGATTCACGATATAAGAAGAACGAAGAAATATGTATTACGAAATCGACTTTTCACGTGAAACGGGAACAAAGATTTATACGGTTCAGTTGAATTTCTCTTATATACGTGTAATTAATTACGATTAACGCCGCGGTATCGTATATTTTTATACGTATGTATTATTATCCGTTACGCTAGGTATCGTTCCTCGAATTGGAATTATTTTTAAGAAGTAACGTAGACAGAGTCTATAACGATAAAACAGCTCTGTAAAACTTGCCGTCATAAACTACCTTGGCCCTTGGAGAAATTCATGATGGCGTTAAATTTCCCTGATCCTCTACCACCGACCAACCCTTGTTACCTTTAGGTTTCGACTCGTGCTATCGATCACGAATCGAACATTTCCAATTCTGCCCATTCGTTCGATCGTAAAATATCCACTCGAACAAGAGACGTTTAGAACGTGCTACTCAACTACGAACTCTGCAAGATCAATTTCGTATTATTTCTAGTTGTCTAAATATCGAAATCGTCGAAATTTCAATCAAACTTTGGACGCGACGTCATCGAGAATATCTTTATTTTTCTTGCCAATTTCGCGCTACTGAAATATCATCCGGAGAGGATGTGGAAAATTCGAGCGTCTCGTTCGGTTCGAACGAGATGGGTCGAGGATCTATTTTCCTTTTGGGAGTCAGAGTTTTTCGCATGGAAAGGTGTCCCGGCGTAATTCTCCCCGGTGTCCTCCCAGGCGATTTCAACCCCTTTCGAGACACACGTGAAACCCACCGTGATGTTTCACGGGTATATCAACGTCACCGCGTGCATTAAACATATAATGTGGACGCTGCATGCGTCGGCCAGGCCAGCGTCATGCTGTTTGTCATATCGCGGGAAACGTGTACGTAAACGGCTGTCGTGCGGCAGCTAGGAGCACACCCGCGTCGTAGGAATCGATAACATCAGCAGGAAGAGGAACAAAGCAAGAGAGAGAGAGAGAGAGAGAGAGAGGTAGGTGCCTTCGAACTCGCTCGTACAATTTTATCGCCTCGAACCGGTGCGGAGCGGAGACAGAACGGTGATTAACGCGACGCGTCTACGTACGAGTGCTTAGAAACGCGATCTTGACCCTACGCGAGATCTACCCTTTGCTACCTTTTGCTCATCGAACCGGACACATTTTTCTGAAATCGATTACCAGCCTCCTCCATAGTTTAATTAAATCGGTCGCGATTGGAAATCCAGATTCGGCAAGGTAATACGCCAGAATTATTAAATATTCATTACATAATGAATATAATAACAGGAACATGGCAGAATATACAACGCGAACAATGTGCACGATCGTGTTGAACAAGGTATACGCGCATCGTCGACGAGAGTATCGATACACGTTTCGGGACGTAATTTAATAATAATATTAACGCTTTGAAACAAGACATCTAACGCTGCATCGCGGCAGAACAACCCAATTTGCAGAACTTTGAACTTTGTCTGCTATTAATTTTATCTTTGCTAATTATTATATATCGTGGAATAAGGGTAGCGTTCTTTCGATTGCAAACTGTTATCGTACAGTATTATATAGTATTTCGGTGACACGAGAAGAACGTAGAATCGAGACACGCGAATCTTGATTAGATCGTCTCGGTCAATCGCGTAAAATGATTGAGACACTCGAGGCTATTTCTTTTTCTTTATGGTTAGAAGCGACAGGAATATCGAGACGATGATCTATAGTCAGTCTATAGTCTGACAAGGATTTGAGCTACCTGACCGAGTCTTTTGCCTCGATAAATCGCATTCGTCGTTAAAGAAAATGATTTGTGCGATGCGAAGCTAGTAAAATGGTATTAGATGATATCGATTAGATGGTATTAGAAGCTAGTAGAATGGTAGTAAAATGATCGTAGTTCACGGGAACGGTCAACGGTTCACGTTAGCTTATCATCTGGGCTTATCTGGAGCTGAGCTTCGTGTGTCCGCATGGTAGGAATAAAAAAACTAATAGAAGAATAAGCCGTCGTGTATCGGACATTGGCTCTCCGTAGGACGCGGGATCTGATCCTCTTCGAATGATATTTGCGCTTCCGGGCATTTCCTGCTTTGACATGGCCACGATACGCGCAATCGGATTTAAAACGATAGTAAAGTTTCCCGACTCATGGAAATGCGTGGTTATTGCTCGTATCCTTGGAAAACCGCGAGCGGTTTTCTCTGTACCGCGCTGGTTCGCGTGTCGTTCTCGATGCGTTTCGTGACTGCTGACAACGAGCCGATCCTTATCGACGATTTACTCGTACCTTTTGCGACGAATCAAACAGGATCTTTGTGACGAGGATGGATTAACAAAGGAAGGGATTCTTTCAGCAAACAGGCGCGAGAAATAAAACGATCGGATCGGGAGATAGGTTAAGTGGATATTCATATTCTTGAAATGAATTGTACATTTTCTGCATAGAAAACATAGTCGTACAGTATTTGTACACTTTCCACACTTGGCAACACTCGAACGGCTATCGAAGCTTCGACCGAGGCTCCATCGAGCATAGCAATCGTTTGATCGTCGTGTCGAACGAATTTCTCGACAGGCTACCTTTCGTTTGACGTATTATAGGCCCTCTAATTAGACTGATAATTGAAACGTCGAATATAATAGTAGCGCGGAGCCAGCCGGCGATTATTTCGGAAATTGCTCGGTTGCAAGTTTTAATTGGTCGATTACGATCTCGTGGACCGATGCTCGTCCAGGAATTGAACGTGTTTCCGTATCGACCCGCATTTTCGTGTTCTTCTCCGATACCTCGGAAGAATAGCGCTCATTTTTCTTCAATGAAACTAATTTCGCACGACTCGGAGATGTCGTTCCCGAACGAACGATTCTTCCGCGCGCAGAAACTTTCTTCTTTCGTCTGTCATTTTTCTCAGAGGCCCGTCATTTTTCTTCTCGAGCACACCTACACCGTAATAAATACCGAGTTTTCTTTGGTTGTTTGGTTATTACTATAGTTTGGTACAAGTTTCGATGTAATTGTTTCCATAGAAATTTGATCGTACGAAGGATTACGATTTTAAAATTAAAATAATACTATGTCAGCAAAGTATTGTAGGTCATACCGGTTCGATCCAAGCATCGTTTTCTCACTCGTACATGTTTTCAAGGAAAAATCGGTCACCCATTTTTTCATCAGAAAATGGTCACTCATTTTCAAATGCACTACACGGTAAACAAAAAGCTTGCTTCGTCGAAACGATATTTCAACGAAACGTAAACCAAGCTCTCGTTTTACGCGCTCCGAATTCCACTATTCGCGAATTGACATTTTTTTTTTATATTCCTCCTCTTTCTACTGTATTCCAAATTTACTCCTTGCAATATCGACGCGCATTTTAAACAATTTTATGCTGCGTATAGCGCAGATTGTTGGATTGTTGAACTCGTATAAAACGTGTGTTCGCGATACTTTCGGGGATACTTATTTCGTATCGAGAAATACGCAGTAGAATATCATGTAATAACAGCATAGATTCGATACGTGCGCTCGAAATAATCGCAATGATCCGAATTTGGGAATTAATAGAAGCCGATGGAAGATCGAAACCGCAGACGCCAACGCGTGAAACATAAATTCCGTATCAACGGGAAGCCGGAGTTGTCGGATGAATCGGAGCGTCTTCACGGCAGAATTATTCAGGGTAGAATGAATCGGCCGGCGAATTGCGAGAATCCCCCTTTTGAACTTGGTTGCATCGCGCTAGCAGGGGAACAAAGGGACATTTCTGCACAAAAGAGCCCGTAGAGAGCAGCCGGGAGCAGACTGGCTCTCTCCAGTCTCCAGTCTTCCTCGAGACGGTGTCTTAAGGAGGAAAAACATTTACCCTCGAACCACCGAACCGACGGAAACATTCGGTTCGTCGAAAGCCGATTAACGCGTGCACTGTCATGCCGATTTTCTACCAGTCCTCCTCGTGGAAGTTGGCGACTTTTTCGCGAATTGTACCGTCGTTTCGACCACGGACTAGTCGATGGAAAAACTGGACTCGCTTCGCATTCGTTCGTTCGTTCGTTTCCTCGCTCGCTCGCTTGAACGCTCGTAACAAAGCATACAGCGAGGTATGAAAATACAGCTAAAGGAAAGCCGATCCTAAGCCAATACGGCCGGTGTCCATGGAAACGCTACATCCAGATTCGTTCCACTGTTAAGGCATTTGCGTTAAGCCCCATTCGCGTAGCACGCGCTAACGCTAGAATTTTGGTTTGGTTGATATAGGGGTCGAAGAGGAAAACCCAATCGAAATTAACAAATTTGTTTTACGAATTTATCCGAGTCTGATGTTCGGTACAACATATCGAGATTTGCATAATCGACGCAAGAAGCGTTGGCAAAGCTATGCTCGCGCCATTAGTATTCGGTCGAGTTCTGGCGAATGGGAGTAAGAGAGGAAAAAGGAAGAAACACGGCACGCTAGGTCAGCGAAATAACCATTTAATCCGCGAAGAACGAGGCACGCGGACCGGTACACGCTTTGAATTTTGCGAGTAAAACACGCACATTCAACCTGTTCGAATGGAGAACGCAGAAAAACCTCGAGACCCGGGCACGTTTTAATTATGAAAATTACTTGCACGAATAAAATAACGAAAAGAAAGAGAAGCAAAACAAAGTTGGCTTTCCACGGTATCGCATAGGTGGCTCGCGTGCGCCCGCACACGTTCGGTTGATTGTATGGGGTGGGATACGTTTATTTTTTAATTTGTAAACATTTCTATTTTTGGACCCATCGGTTGTAGTTTTTGCTCGATAAGGTTTTCGATAACTAACCGTTACATTTCTATTGGTCTCTTTCTCGGTGGCTAAAGAACGCTAACGCGTCGGACTATCGCTACTTGTTTCTACTTGTGTTTGCACGCATCGATCACACTTTTCCCAAACGAAAGAGCAAAGAAACGGATGGTAGAAATAGTAATTTTAATAGTAAATCGTAAAATTGTATAATTCGTGCGAATCGCTTCATCCGTTAGAACCGTGGCTGTTGACGACAACATGCGCTACGTCGTTCTGTCGAAATCATCGTTCCGTAACGATACGTGTTTCGCAACCACATCGATGCAACTTGTCCAATCGTCGAAGACTAATGACAACTCTCGGCGTCCACGACTCGCAAAAAGATACACGAGCCGGTTATCGACTGCGCGTAACAGCCACTTTATGTTTTCTCGGGCGGTGTATTTACGGTTCCGTTTGGCTATAAAATGGCTCGCGGAGCGTGACACCGCGGATCCTGTAAGTTTTATAAGCGGCCCATGCTCGTTCTTAGCCAACTAGGAAACCAGTTTGTCGTTTTTGGCTGGCAATAACGCGAAATGAACGTAGCCAGACGGCGCGTCGCGTCGGTCCGCGTCCGGACCGATACGTACGTGCGTCGAGTTTCTGCGGTTTTTCCTCGAAAATCGTGAAAATAGCAAATTAAAGCGCAATCGACGAAGAGAATCTCCTACTCAACGCGACGCAACAGTCGGAAACAGCGATCGTTTTGCGAAACCAATAAACGTATCGTTAACGATCTACCCGATCAACATGTTTTGCTTTAGGCGGCATTATTCGCAAAGGCTTAGCGAATTTCGCCAAGATCTACCAACGCGACGCCGACGCGGATGCTTCAACAACTTACTAGCTAACAACGTTTCTCCCATTACAAACGGAGCGGGCCAAACTCCTTTCGTTCGAGATAACTTGGCGCCTCATTGTTAGTGCGATGGCGTTCATTGTCGGCGATGTTTGCGATCGGCTCAGTGTTCAGTCGAACGCGAGTCAATACCGCGGGAGCTTTCGTGAAACACGCGATCCACCGATCATAGGGGGGAGGGGGAGGGATGAGGAGGAAGAGAATGTTATTATCGTCGCCTCGTGACGTCGTCGAGCAGAAAAATGTCTCGGCAAACTATCGGCACGTCGGCGTCGATTCAATATTGACGTTGGCCGTGTAATTCCCTTCGACTGGCAGTGTACCCGAGAGGAACGGAGACAAAGAGGAGACAAAGATGAATCGAGGGATGGCGCGTGAACGCGATCGAGTCCGCAATACCATTCCGTGGAATTTGCCAAGTCGGTCTTAGCCGGATTCGCAGTTGTTCGAGCGAACGGCGAACAGCGAACGGCGAACGAACGAACGCAGACGCTTGGGTCAGAGTATCGAGGCGTCCTATTCCCATGATAAAACTAGTTTCTAGTCCGTGACACAATTCTGGCAATTTTGCTTCGCTAGAATTCTCGTCTTTCCGTTCCGTTCCGAACGAAAACTAATCTCCTCCCGCGCTTCTTCTCCCCGTTCTACGTTCTATATTCGATATTCTAAAAAATAACAGAGTCGTTCTTGTCGCATATACGGTCTACGCCGCAAACCTTCGCAGATGGTGTATTAAAATACCTTCACCCTCGGTCTCGCAGTGTCATCGTTCATGCTCGAGACAGGCGCTCAGCCGTGCAGCATCCAACATAGCCCATTCCTCATATTTTAAGTAATATATACGAGCAACGATGTCGCGCAACTATGCATTCCAAGGAGAATGTTCGCGCCGAGGCTGAGGCTGAGGATGAGGATGATGATGAGGTTGGGTAACACTGTGCTAAACGTCGATGATTCGCGATGCTGCGACCGACATGCCTTTGCAGGCGCTTTCAATATCCGACTGCGTCACCGTGATTCCTACCGGGTGATTGATGAACCTTTTCCGGATACCACAGGTGAGATTCGTCGAAATCGAAGCTTTCCTGGCATCGATGAGAATACGCGAAACCCGCTATTGCTTATAACTACGATAGATCAAATTTACATTTTTTGCATCGTTAATTGACCGTTTTATGTGAAAATTAAATGTTTACCATAGATTGCTTTTAACAACGAATAACAAGTATAGTTTACTTTTTAAGAGTAGTCAGTCAGAAAAAACCTGTTGCAGCTGCAGACTCGTGGAACCCAGCCTCGGTTTTTTGCTTTATACGCCACGGATATCTATCATTTTTGTTTTTCTAATTTTCCAAGTATTCGCTGTTCCGTGTAAATTTACCGAATAATCCAGAACAGCGTTGTAGAAAGCTTTCTCGGTTCTGGAATACAAACGCAGGATTTCCAGAAGTAGGGCATATCTTCGGAATTCGAACTTCATATCTTCGTTGAATGTAAGAGCAGCCATATTCACCGCTATTTATTATATATATACCAGGAGGTTCATTCTAGTTCCTGCCTTCTGTAGAAAGTGCTCCGAATTCGACGATATGGCGGAATCCTTAAAAAGAGGAAATCCACTAAGAAAAAGCCGCTCCGAGATTCGAACCCGGGTCCTCTTGATTTACAAACAACGGCGCTATCCGGTCGACCGATGAAATTTTATTTGTTCCGAGTATTTTCCTCGCATGGATCGTCGTGCTCTCTCACGGAAAAAGTGGTTCGACTTGTCGCAAAATGTTCTCTCTTTTTATATTAGTAATTTCAAACGAAATATTCTAAGAGAAACGAAATTAAAGAATAAAAGTAACGTTACGTTCGAAAAACTTGACCGCACAGGCGACTCGTACATAGAAATCGTTTGGACAAATTGGTTCGGTGATCCTCGAACGAAATTCTTATCTGTAATACCTATATTTCGTTGTCGCGAGAGCGCAGTGAGGATCTTTTTTGGAAAATCGTTCTCGACTTTGTCGATTAGTTCGCGGCGGTTGAAACGCGGACGATGAACGGATTCGAGATCGGTGGTGCTAAGGACGGAAAACGATCGTTGTAACGGCGAAAAACTTTGGACGAGCACTGGCGTAAGTTCGGATTATCTGGATGGGTCCAATTTCAATACAACGGTCCCGCTATTCTTAATGCTCCTTTTCGAGGCAAACTTTTGGCCGTTTGTTCGAGCGGAACCGGAATGGAAACGCGAGGATTATTACCGGCATCTTTTTCCGCTCGAAAATACGAAAGCGATTACTCGGATAATCCGAGCTTCCATTTATAGCGGAAAACCGGTTGAGTTCGGTGTTGGAAAGATGTCTAGGCTGTTTGAAAAATGTTAACGACCGCCAGCCCTCGAATTTACGTTGCAATTACCAAGTAGGTAGGATTGTTTTTCAAGTGAACATCAAGCGAAACGGTCCGGTAAACGTTCGCAATATTCTCGAGTTGGTGTATCGCGTGATACTTTGGAGTCGCGAACGGAACGGTTTCGTTGGCAGGTGGCGAACCCGTAGTTCCACATGATCGCAGACAACGCGACGGACGAACATATTGCACGAGCACACGCATCCTGGATACGGAGGAATTTCGAGAGCGTGTAGGCTCTCGTGGCCACCTGCACATCGTCCTGCTGATCGATCGGGACGAAAGCCCCGGATGTGCTGGTCGACTGGCCACCCCGTTTCGTTTCGTCGGTGAACGAGCCAGCTGCAGTGGCCGACCACCGCGTTTAATTTATTTCCGTACCTCCTTTTCCCTCTCGAGCCCGCTGGCCGAATTTTGAGATCGATGCGCGCCGCGTGTCCCCTTTGCTCGCGATAATCTTCAAGTTTGAACGCGAGCGAAATAGCGAGCGATCAGACCGAATTTCAAAGATAGAAGTACCAGCCACGGCGCGTCCGTGATATAATAGGCTACAGAAAAATCGGGAATTGGCCGAATCGCGGGACACCAGTCCTCCCGTATCAGTTTCATCAATTTCCTGACTAGCAAACGAACCATTTTTTCGTTTGGTTTTGTTCGCAATTGACCCGTTATCTGGACACAACAACCAAACTCGATGGCGATTAGACAAACGAGCGTAATATAGTTGGAAACAGCGACAAATCGTTGCCTTTCCGTGCTACCGATTTCTACCGTTCTGGGAGCCATTTCTGCTCGTCGCGCCTCACCGTTGGCAGTTTGCGCGATCGATGCCTTTGAATTTGAACCGTAGCATACGATAGTTCTCTCCGTTCCGAAATATTACCATCTTTTCAAATGTTTCTCTCTCGTTTAATTCAGAAATGGCCATTTACGAACATTGTTCATTTCAGGAATAATTCGGCCTTGTTTCGACGCTGTTCTTCCTGACGATTTTTGTTACAACCTCGCGCTGAAACTTCCCTTGGAATATTTACTCGAATTTCTTTCATCGTCCGTGTCTACAAGTTTCCTCGTCTGCTCGGGAATCTAAATTTAGAGAAAGAAAGCCGTGTTTTGAGTCCACGGTGGCGCGGGAAAAAGGTTTCTCGTTGAATATGTACACTTTTTTAAATCTTCTAACGAGTTGGCGCTGGTGCGAATTCTTTTCAAGCTTCTAATTAAAATCTACTTTCCACGGGGTTTTATAAAGTTGGGTGTTGTTCGTTTTTCGTTCGTTACGCGAACACGATTTTGCGAGAATACAATGTTTTGAAATTAAACGATTACTGGTCGTTTCGTTACGCGGCCTAGACGCGTTAAAGTAACGGTGGTCGAGCGATAATTTCGAGGAAAAGTACGAAATTAGGAGTGGATCGAGTAAGCGAGCAATATTACAGCGTAGAATGTCCCCGACACGTCTGTCCTTCTATTAATAGAGCAGGACCAAATTGTTTCCGTGTGCCTATTACGAGTAACCTAATTAAGAAACGCCCCTACAAACGCCTGATGTACCACGAACACCTAATAATAGCGGTGTGTTTGTGTCTGATAGGGACCAGCGCGCAAAGCAATCGCATTAAACACCGTATGCGAGTCTTGAACGTTAAAATGAATTCAAAAGGAATAAATACATCTTTCTATGCATACAAATTTTAGAATTTCAATTCGAATAACGTGTTTGCGTTTACGTTTTCATTTTCTTTTTCGTCGTGGACATAACTCATTTTTTACGGTTAGATGGAATTGCATAATTTGCGTGACAACAAATTTTGCATCTCGCGACAGGATGGATTTTCGGCGTCGAAATGGCGTGGGGCCAGACCGGAGGGCGTTAATTTACGGAGAACGTCGAGCGAAGCCGCGCTGCCTAAACCGGACGGAATTAGCAAATGAGCGTAAAGCCTGGAAACGACGCGACGGCTCGTGGCTTTTGAGAGGTATCCGCTGCGATGTCTTCGATTCCACGTTTGTAGTCTATACATATAATATAATACATAGGCGTCAGCCGCGTTCGAAGGTTTCACGCAGCCGATATTCGCTCGACCCTCTCGATAAATCTTTTCTTCTCGTGTTATTTCGCTCGAAACTGGCTACGATATTAGGCAGTGTTAGCCGAGCACTTTTATCAACTCACCGAGTCGTTTTCGAGAAGAGTTTAAAAGTAAGTTAAGTCGAACCACAAAGTCGGCGACACGTTAAAACGAAGCTGTGCAGCTTTGTTCTACCGCTACCATTTTGTTCCAGTTTCAGTTTTCAACTACAACGTTTAATCGTTGTCGCGTTTGCCTCGGGGTACGTCGATCGACAAATTCCACGTTGTTACACGCTGCTGCGTGAATTCCAGGTTTGCTCTTACTGTTACGTCGGAGGACTTTGATTCGGTCGTTGATCACGGTTCCTAAGTTTGCCACGTATCGATTTGCCGTTCGATGCGAATTGGAACGCTTCGACTTGGAAATTAATCATCCAATTGTAACGCAACCTTCGAATATTGTTTTTCGGATTTATTATACATATAATCGACTCGTCTATATTTAGCTCTTTCGTCGAGCACAAATCACTCGCAGAACCGAGTGATGGTCCGAGCATAAATTGAACCGTTGAATAGCGAAACCGATAAAACCGTTAGTCGATAAAACACTCGATCGATATTACCGATACTTCGGAGGGGTTTGAAAACATCCCTTTGTCGTTGGAAACAATGGGTGTAACTCATCGTCAAGCATCGCGTGACTTACAACGCGTCCAACGCACACTTGACCCATCCAACGTTGACGCGACGTCATCGTCAGCGCGACCCGACGTAACGTTAAACGCGCATTGACCGTAGGCGCAACTATAACGCCGTTGCTCTGCGTAATTCAACCGGACGTTAACCTCGGACGTTACGTTCGAACAACAGCAACCAAAATGGCAGCGGTGCAAAATGATTCGCTCGTTAGGGCAGCGGGTCGAGAGCCAAGGATATTCGTAATATTTGAACGGGTTTGGTCGGTGATCTCGTTACTGCGGGATTACTGCCGATATTACGAATGTCCATGTTACCGTAACGCTGCTCTCGAATGTCGCCCTTGCTAATTGTTACACGTTACGCGCTTCTACGCGCCATATTGTCCATACTACGCTGGCATAGAACTCTAGGAGATTACAGTAAACCCTGGACAATTCTCGCTGTCTGTGCGTTCGCGATGGCTTTCTATCGTTACAACTTATTTATCAATCTTTCCTCTCGTTTTCCTTTCTTTCTTCCTTCAATTTCCTCGCATCTCGCCACTTTTTCTTTTGGTACTTACACCACTCGTAAGTCTTGAATTTTTCGCGTTTAAAATCTTTCCCGTTGTTGCCCAACCTCGTCGATTTGCTAGACTTTCGAGGAGTAGCGGCAAAATATTTCCAGCTTCCGTGACTCGAGGAGGAAATCTCGCACGGTTTTTCTTCGAAATTTGAGCCATACACCGCACCGACACCGACACCGATACCGATGCCGATGGCGATCGCGTAGCGAGGCGTTGGGTGCCGTTGAAGAATTACGTATCCACAGGTAGTCGATCGCCGCGCCGTTTTCAGGCTCTGGCCACTGTGAGTCAGCAAACGAGCTTTTTCTCGCGGTCGAGGCAAAACGAAACGGTCGAATTTCCTTGCGAGGGGTAAATTTCGAGATATTGGTCTCCGGAGACCTGGAGGCGAGGCGTACGTAGTCCAAGCGGCATCGCCAAAAGACGCCTCTGGAAAGAGCTGCGATTTCTCGCTATCGTTTCACCAACGCTATCCAATGATCGTCTAATCGTCGAGCTTACGAACTGCGGCAAAGCTTCTACGAACCGCGGTCGACGCCAGAAGCGAACGTGTAAAACGACACGTTTAGAAGAGGTTACGCGAGTCGAAACTATAGCTGGACGGCCAAGCATCCATTTCTCGTAGTTTTTCCATCGGTTCCTTCCGATCGGAAGCCATCTCGACGTAGATATAATTTACATTTTCCTTGATATCCAGTAATTCTAATTTTCTACAATTTCCGAGATTGGTTTTCGTATACCCGTGCCAACAAAGTTCGCTTAACAATTTAACCAAGTATACGTCCCGAATAGTTGCACGATTTGCATCGCTGATAGTGCCTTATTTCATTATTCAAAGTATCCGCTGACGTTTGATTCCCACCAGCAGCGCATCCGTACACGTGTTCTACAGATGTTTCGCCTGTCGTGAATCCCGAATGACAGACGCAGAGATATCGAGGCACGGCTCCGAATCATCTGCACAGCAATGCATAGAAAGTTAGGTTCGATTCAATATCGAAACTTGCTGGATTCGTAAGTTTTCTCGTTAATTTGTTGCAATACGACGGTTTTCCAATTACTCACTTTTCACGATTAGGTTCACGGGATGCTCTTTAATAATTATAATTTAGAGTAAGAAACAAACTTGAATAACAATTTTTCCCTTTGTCCTTGCGCCGAAATAATGGTTTAGTTGTCAATCTTATCGTTAGTCGAGTGATTCAATCATTGGATTCCCAGTGTACGCTATGTCTCGTTCGCGGGCAAAGTCAACCGCTATGACGCGACATTGGGCGTCGCGTCGGCGTCGGCGTCGTCGACACGACCAACAGGTGATTCGACGAGAGAATTTTTCCTTTGAAAAAATTGTTGGCATCGTTTTCGTAAATGTTTGCCCGTATAACCAAACAAATCGAAAGCTTATACTTGTATTAAACGTAAGAATTTCAGTCACAGAATTAACCAATATTTCGTTCGTCGTTTATCGTTCGGGTAGAAATTCTGTCTGCGCGCGTTCGTTCGCCTTGCGGGGAGGTACCTTTTGTTTAGCTATTCTATCCGGTGGAAAACGGCATCGCATTCGCTGGGATTACGTACCGCGAAACTGCCGCATACGAAACGACCGATAAGGGGGTGTAAGGGGAGGATTTCGCGGGGCGTAACAGGGTCTCCCGAGCAATAGCGGAGCTGCTCGGTAATCTGATTACAAAACCGTAGCTCGATCATCGCGGATAAATAGATTTGCGTGGGAATTAAGCGACGCCTTTTCTCAAAACTTAAACGTTTCGTATTGTTGAGTAACGAGTTTGAAAATCTGGAGCATCTTGGACAGACCTTTCGACTTTGTATTAACGATTAAAGTTTTTATCGCAGTCGAAACGTTGGCCCTCCACCAACGGGCACACGACGCCTATTTCGAGGAATCGATATTCGAGCTAGCCAATTTTCGTTGTAATCGGTTCTTCGAATATCCGAAATTATATCGTGGATTAATCAGTTTCAGCGCAAAATAGACTTACTATCTCGGACGATACGTTTACTTTGGTTTTTCGAAAATAATTATTTGATATCTGTACGGAAAGAGTTACGAGATATAGAGACGAAACGTCGGATTAAAAACGGAATATCCTGGATCAGCGAATCACCATTTTTACAGTGAAAGAGCTCAGAGAACACGAACGATTTGCATGTCCACTTCCTGCTACTGTGACATTTTTCCGTAACCTCGATACGCATGCATGATATTACACGGAATCGGAAATCGATTTTTCCGATCGTTGCGCAATTTGAATCGGTACACAGAAAATACGCATAATTGCCGTTTCCGATGGCTGCGTGCGAGCCTCTTTCGCGAGATTATATTTCAATTGATGACGCTTCTTTCGAGGGTCTCATTTTTCCTTGCTAATGGACCGTTCTTGCATAGGAACGGATTCGATGCGTTTCGTCGTTGCAACACAACGTAAATTCGAACGAGCGCGACGAGTCTAAAAAAAAGGGAACAGATTTCTCTTTATTAGCCGTCGAATTGTTTAAGAGAAAACGATTGACGATTACTTCTACTTGGGCGTAATACGGACACGAGTAGAAACAGCGAGGAGTAGCTGGATAAACATTTTAATCGATTTTCACAAAGGTCAACCCTGACGGCACAAAATTTGATTCGACATTTTCGATTTATTTTCATACAAGGAATCACCATATCTGGTCTGGCTGTATTACGTGTCATCGGACGGTCTGTATATCGATACTCTATTACCGTGTCGATACCAGTCTATTTTTATATCGACATTCTATTTCCTGTAGCTGCACCATCTCACTTTTATAGTTACGATGAAAGATCGAACCTTTAACGATTATCGATACTTGTAAAATTATGAAACGGTTTCTTCTAATACACTTTACACCGTAACGGGTATTCGTATCGCACGAACCGCCCCAAAATGTCAAGCTTTCGAATTGAATTCAGAACGCTCGACCTGTCGAACAGCCAAATCGATGTTTCAACCGCAATATCGGCCAAAATTTCGTTCCCTCCCAAGGGTCGGCGTTTCGACAGCGCGTATGTAGGCCTAGGCAGAAACGCGTTTTCTCCTCGTTGACGGAATCTCTCGAATTGTCTCGTCGTGGGACAGCATACCATCGATACCGAGCACGAATACCTGGATACGCGATCGTAAGAGTACCGCGTACCGACCGTATACGAGGACTCGATCGATAGCTTCCGAATCCGCGATATCGGCAACTTCAAATCACGCGAGACGCCTCCAGTTACTTTTCCGACAACTCGTTTCTACGTCGTGCATTTATATGTATCTCGAGAAAAGAATATCTATTCGTACAGGGCGTACGCTAACGAATTATTTTATCAATGATCGTTGCATAGAAACGGTTGTATAAAGTTGAAAAATATCGACGCTCTCGATATCAACGATCGCGCTGTCTCGACGAGCACTGGTACAGCTAAAGTGCCTCCACGAAGGGTGTGCATCCCCTTTTTTCTCTTGGTTCACGGAACGTACATGCAGAAAAAGCTGGGTCGATCGGCGAACTGGTGTTTGTGTGCTACGAGTGCACGGTGTCGAGAGGAAGCGAGACGAAGAGGGATCCGGTCGCGAGTAATGCTGCTGACTAGCAAATGCATAGTATCCCACGGACCTTCGGGTCAAGATGGTATCCTCGACACGATCCGATGAGCTTTTGCCGCGAACAGGCTTGATCCTCTAACCGATGCGCATCGAGTTTCTCTGATAACTGGCGTGTTTTCGGTTACCAAAGACACGGAAGCGAATAACTTTTAGGCGACGAAATTAGAATCGATCGTTCAATTTTGTACTTATTGTTACGGTGACTTAATTACCAAATTAGGTTAATTTCCTTGATGATAGAATCAAGTATTTTAGTAGCTGCGATACCGCCTAGGTTCCCGGCCGCGGTGCGGCGCACGTCGTAGACATAGGCTCGAACAGTGAAAGTGCCTAACTTTCGGTAAAAAGTGTTTGACCGACAGCACAGGTGCTTCCAACTTTCGGAAAGTTTATTTTCGCTGAAAGCGACTTTATTGTCGTACCAACGCCCGGTGGACTGTGCTGCTTTTTTGCGTACACGCTTCGCTTCCGTGTCTCTTTTTATGGGTTTAGTTTATCAACTTGTCTGGAAAGAGAAGCATTCAGCGAAAAATCTTGCGACTAACTTTACTCACACGAAAAGATAGTGTTTCCATAAAACAAATTTAATTATATTATTTATACAACTCGACTGGTAAGTTTAGAAACAGGTGACCACTTTCGTCAGCCGCGGAGCGCTATTGCAAATCGCATCGTCGCGGTCGCAGTGATTACGCGACCGAAGGATGTCCGAACGTGTACCTACGATAAAATCCTTGTTTGCGTTCTAAAGCGGATTAAACGTTCCTGCAGGTCTATGCACCCCTGCATTATGCGCCGACCCACATAGAAATATGTTGGTACGCAATATATCACGTAGATGCTCGTACAGTGGATTAGTCATATCCCATTCTCTGTACGATATCGCATTATACGATATTATAACTAATCGTTGCCACGCCATTTACTCGATAAAATCCGATTAAACTCTGCCTTTCTTTCTCCTTCTCTTTGTCTCCGTAACGTGAACATTTGTTATTTTAATAGCGAACAATAGCAATAATTAAATTCAGTTGCCACTGCAATCGCACATTTGACGCGAGAAACGCTTCGGCGCGGCAGAGAGACAGGTTGTAAATTAAACCTTGTAAATTTATCGTTTCGATTTGGATAAATACACCTTTCGAAAGCTACGGGTATTATTAAACCAATTCATTTTGGATTTTTAAAGAGTAAACTACGATTGGAAGATCCGAGGAAGACTGGTAAAGGGTCGAAACTGGAAGCGGATCAGTCGATGGTGGCCATCTCGTCCTCGAAGTCGCTGCAATTTTATTAAGAGAACGCGTAACTCTCTTTTGCGAAATGAAACAGCTCTCTCGTCCTGATGAAACGTACAACTTTTGCGAGGTTCGAGGAACCACGGTGACGAAAAAAAAAGAAGAAAAAGAAAGTACGAAGGCAGAGCAATGAAGTTGAAGCAACTTTCGACGTCATCCAAGAACTTTCCAATGCAATCGCTCGGAGCGACGAAAACCAGCCAACCACTCGCAACAACCCGATAACGTTTTTCCTTAAAGACGCTCTGATAATCCTCTCGCGGTTACGACACTTGGATATACGTAAGACGTCATTCGATGTTCCGCGATCGAACGAGGTGATAGCCTTGGAAAGGTTCGAATACTTTTCGTCGAATCGAATCGGTGCGAAAGAAATATAGTTGGACGAGGAAGAAAAATCCGGCCGGCCGGCCGCTTAGTAATTCGACGCGAAAATATAACGGGACGGCAATGGGGCCAGTGATCTAGATCGTGTCATTAGCTGTTACAAATGATTCGTTTGTCCTGCTTTAAGGATGGCTATGGTTTGACACCGTTGTTCCCTCGAGCAATTGTCCGGAAGATTTTTGTCGTCCGGGGTATCTTCGAGAGAACGACGGCCGCGCCGTATCCCAAACTCGCCTCGTCTTCGATTTTTCACCGTGACACTTGCAAAGTAATAATATACTGTACGCGTACGTTGTTTCGCCACGTAACAAAGACTATCACTAATAATATCGAAGGATCGAAAGTCCCGAACAATGGTAGTAGATAGAAGAACAGCAGATTACACGGTCGAACGTGTTAGCCAGAGTTTGGCTGCACCGGCTGGCGACAAAAGTTATGGGGAAAGTTTTCTCGTCGACCTAGGGATTTATGCGGAATCGTAAATTTTGATATATTTCTGGAACAATATGGAAAAGATTCCGAGAGTCGAGTATCGTTAGGTCAGAACCAAGTTGATCGACTTATTTGTTCGTCCGACTCTAGACTTGCTCTCGTATTTTCTCTAAATAACGGATTAAAAGAGTTGTTCACGTTACCCTTTTACGCGTGTTCGCCAAAATTGTGGCTGCGAAGTTTCGCGTTGAAACGTCCCTCGTTATTCGTGGGGCTCGTAAAATGCGAGTTTCCAACGGAATCGCGTCACAAAATTCACGATAAATCCCCAGGTGCATCGGGGTCGTACAACTCCATAGAATCGTCGACAGCCGCTCAAAAATTCCCCGGTGCTCCGCGATATCCTTTCGAAAGCGTTTTCAATTCGAGGCCAACGCATTCAATCGAAGCGTTCACCCCCGGTTACATAAACACCGCTACTTACGCGTTTCCGATCGAAAAAATTCGCGGCAACGAACCCGACTGTATTTCTAAAGGGGGACACGTTTACGGAGAACATTCTTCCTGGTTCGCTCTCGCGAACGTTTACGCGGAACCTCGAAATTCCGAGTGAAAACTCGTAAACTTGCCCATCTAATAAGGATACTTGAAATCTCACAAATTCCCCGCGTATTAACCACGATTTAAATATTTTCGCGTCTGGTTCCATCAATTTTCTCCGTCAAACGGTTGTTTGAAACTTTTCGAAACTCTTATCTAGCAAAGTAGTTGCCTCGGCTACGGCCATACAATATTCATGTTTCAGTTTGCACGCGAATCAATTAACGCGCGTGCGAGACACAGGAAGCCACCAACCAGAAACTTCTTAGCGCCTTTAATCAACCGAGAGGAACGAGACATGGCCGGGGATGTTCCCTGGAAACTTAGATTCGAGCATCCGAGCCGCGGTTCGGGTAGCATTACCCGCGCATTTTCAATCGCCTAACTTTATACGCCGCGCGCCGAGTAGAATTCCGGGGTATTACTTTCCAAGTGGAACCAGGCCACTCGGTCTTTCGTAAGTTCGTCCTCGCATAATCCGAAACCGCCTTTGAAACGATATCCGCGACGATTTTCACAATTCGAGCTCCCCTTTGAGGTTACTCTTTTCGTACGACTTGTTTGCTTGGCTCTATCGAGCTACATAGAAAAGACTATGACGAGACTCGGAGCATTTCGGATCTACGAATGATTAGCGAGTAGGGTAGATGCGGCTAATCTAACAAATACAAATGTCATATATTCGTTTTCGTCCCCTTGCTTTTTACTAACGAACGAACGAACCACGATTTTCCCGTTCACTCGGTAAAAGGAGCTTGAACGTTTCGAGTGGGAATCGTCGTTGGTGGTAAGAATTGTTTTAACATCGAGTTAACTTTACTCAGTCCTTCGCGTCAAGAGTCTCATTGCAACGAGAGCATTTCTGTTCATTTTTCACTCAGTTTCTCTCGGGTCACTTAATCCGTGGCGCTTATCGCTTTATCGCTCGACTCAACTTACCGCTGACGAGTGAAGAGTTAATAGAGAATCGCGAAAAGTGGAGGCTTACTCGAAGGTCCTTAAGAAAACGGAGCGCCTCGATCGCTTCGGATAATCGTTCGAGTGGATCTTTGATCGCTGATAGACTTATCAATGTTCACGAGCGACGAGAATACGGCGCGGCCGGTGCAAATGGATTCAAGTATCGAGAATATCGGCGGACAGTTTACCCCGCAGTGTTATAATTTATGCCAGGAAATTTATTTTGAGCATGGTTACGAGGTAAATAGCGGTAGAAACTAACCGAGAAAGTTAAATTAAAATACATCTACCGAGGGTTTAAGTTTTCTTAATTATTATTAAATTTCTCGTTTTCGCGAATCCGTATGCAAACGAGTATTAATTTATAGTTTCCCGTATATAATTATTTTCCAACATACCGAAAAGAAAAGCACCGTCGGTTTTCCACTGCCGTGCATAAACAACCGATTATTTTCCACGTAAGACCCGTCGTTTCGCTCGTAACCTTTTCATTAATTTCACCGAACAAAGACGTTTGCGTAATACCCCTATCTAATATCTCGCCATTAAAATCTCGCACCGCTCTTGCTGTTTATAAATGTGCCTCTAAATGAAACGCAGGCTGCTATTTACTTTGGAGAAATCGTGGTAATTTCATGCATCCAGCGGAATCGCGACGCGAACTCACGCGGGTTGGATGATAAACGAACGAACCAACGAACCGACGCCGACCACGTCTACGATACCTCTGCGCTTCTTCGATGTTGCCTCGATCGAAAACAATACAGGAATCAGGAATCATTTTTATTTGCTCGATGAATCTCGGCTTACCCGGACGAAGTGAAAAGCCCAGGGTCTCGCTCCGAGCGAGTCGAGTAGTTCGACGAGCTCTCGGTGGATTAAAGAACGTTCCTTCAAAAACCGTTAAGGAGCGATTCTTCTTTTTTTTTTCTATGAAACGAGTCTGGAGTCGCGAACGTTATTTCGGGAATCATAAGTTTTCAACGTTTAGAGAGAATAATCATCGATTATTTTACGATCATTATTTCCAATACTACATATTTTCCCATGACCATACGAGGAAATTTATTTACGGTAGTACTTTGTATTGGATTATTTTATTCGAGTACAGAATAAAGTTGCAGGATGCGAAAGCTTGCTACCATCGCTGCGGATGAAAATACAGATAGGTAGAGGAATAACGAATGAGAAAAGAGTTTTTGCAATGGACGCGCGAGCCTCGGAGGCACGACGAACCGCTGAAACTTAACGAAACTGATATTTATGCGCCGGTGTAGCCACACAACCACGATATATTCGTATTAACCTTTTTCCTGATCTATCACGGTTGGCTATGGCAGCCTCTAATGCACTCCCGTAAGTTTAACATTGTTTCCCCTGTTTTTACGCGTACCAGATTTCCGGCCTTTTACCCAGCCGGATTAAAGAACTCTACGATAGGATGTTTTTGCTTAGCGAGTCTTGATCGGACGAGACGGTTGATTTGACCAATTTGCAGATATTTTAGGTTCGAACAATGTAAAATTGCGAGATGAAAATTATATTTGAAAAATATTTTGCTCGTCGCGTCGCTACGATAGTCGAATTGGACGAATATGTTCGGGCGTCAAAGAGGCATCAAAAAACGTTTTCGATGAATGATCATTTACGCGACCGCCACTCTGGCTGATGCGTTCGCGATCAGCGTTTCGAATCGGCCGATTTACGAGAGAAGAGCTCATTTCGCCGTGGCCCGGCAGTTTGTTACGCGTCCTATCGGAAAATGAAATTCGGGCTGCCGCGTCGAGGCGAATGGACCACCGCGTGAGCGGTTCGGAGAAACAAACCCGGGCTTTCGCTTATTGTCTCCTATACAAACGCGCACACGGTGCACAACAGCGTCCGGTAATAGCCGCGGTGATTGAAATGCGGTGCGTGCGGGATGAACAAGATCGCGTAGAAAATTATGGGACATCCGAGTGTGGATTCGGCACGAGGATCCAGGAGTTAAGACTCTGCGAACGATAGAATGGGAAATGAAAGCCGTAAAGTTCGGATCGGTAGACTGTTTTGCATGTAAATAGGGCAAGAGACGACGAATCGTTCTAACGAAAACATTTTTCGAAAACCGGAACCGACGTTTCTCTACCCAAAGATTTCGACATCGACGCGACAACGTCAACGACGTTGAACGATTTTACGCCAACATCACCATTCGACTCTACTCGAAAATACGTCTATATACTCGCCACGATACTCTCTATTCCAGTTTCCGGTCTTAAATAAAATATACCTTTGCGAGTCAATCCATTGCATCAAATAGTAAATGCTCGAAGCGTTGAACTCGACGAAACTTGACTCCAAAGTAAGTTGTCGAATCGATTGTCCGCGTACTTACGCCATTACTTCCAAATAAGTCTTATATCGATGATCAACTCTATCGCATCGGACGGTAAAAGCTCCGAGCGTTAAACTCGACGAAACTTTGTACGAAAGAGGGTTCTTCGATACACTGTTCGCTTGATTGACAAAAGAAGAAGTTTCGGTAAAATTTGATTTCCGTGCAACTGAAAATACGTGGACGTAATTACATTAAAGTCTACTAGCACGTTCGGGAGGAACAAGTGCCTCCTCTAGTTTTCAACCTCCGGTGAATTGACTTTTTATTCCGACGCGAGTTTCAACCCGAGCGTTCTCCATTCGGTTTTTTCATTCCGCTAAAGGATTTCCATTTCCAACTCAGGATTCTCCTTTTTACCCTGTTTCCAGGTGTAAGCTAACGACTCATTCACTTGGTAATTTTTTGTTGGCGCAGGAATCGAAATTGAAAATCGCTGAATTTGTTTTGTATTTGATCGAATTTCGAGAAGACGGTCATAGGAGGAACATAGGAGGCACGAAAGAGCAGGGTAACGATAACGAAGGCGAGATACGACATGGATCGGTAAAGTTACAGGTTCGTTGGAAAAACAGGGAACCGTTCGAGCGAGGTGACCGCAGTCGACGCCTAATTAAAGGTATGCAGTATGCACCGCGAAGAGCAGTGGGCCACCGATGCAGCGGACGTAAACACAGGCCGCGAGAGGGTTGGGCATTGGGCAAGTCACGCGAGGGTTGGGCGCGTAAGCGACAGAGTAGTCGGCGATGTGGCCTTCCAGGAAACCTTAACGAGGACAAGTACCATCGAATGGGGAAAGAGCCGTGATGTTCCTAGTCGAAAAGTTTTCGGGTCGTGCGGTACGGTCGTGGTTCTCTGTGGCCATGCGCCCCACCTATCGATCCGCCGCCCCTCGGTCACCCTTGGGCTCTGCAGCCAGCGGTAGCCGTACGAACAAGAGCTATTTTGTTTCGCGAAACGCTCGTTGAAACGAGCAAGGTCTGCTCGAAACGTTGAGAGGAAAACGGTATGGAAGAGGGGGAAGGGGGGACGAAAAATCGCTCGGGTAGCGAACGAGCGAGAGGAGGATTCGAAATTGCGAGCGTTGCGAACCTCCGATGATCGAACGTTCGCCCCTCTCTTCTCTTCTCTGATAACGTCCGCGTTCTTCTGGTCCTTTCTCGGAGCCTTGGATCTTTTTCGGAGACGACACCGACGAACGGCCGTATGGTACCAATGGTTGATCGTTACATGCTGGACACGAAACCAACGGCCGTGTAATGGCAGGCACGCGAGGCGACGGCGACGGACGCGACGTAGGACAGACCGAAGGAGCTGCGGAGCGAGTTACCGACTAGAAAACTAAAGTATCGTCGGATCGAGTATGCGTTTTATACGACGGAAAAAGACAGCTAAGGACTCGGAAGAGAAACGGAAGAAAGAACGGTTTCCCAAGTCGAAGTCATCCCCCGGTCAGACATATATCGCAGCGAACGCGCGTCACTTCCGATTGCCAGACGAAACGAGTATCTCCGTCAAAGGCCACGCGCTAGTTAATAGAGCGATGGATCGCGAAGGAATCGATACCGCATCTCTATCACCGAGCTCCAAATAGCAATTATCGATCCGAGTTGTACAAATTAACTCTGTTATTACGTAAACGTAGGAAGGAAACTTTCTATCGTTTCCATGAAAGGGCGATGGTACGTTTCCATTAAATTTCGATCTAACGGAAGATGTTCGTCCGCAACGACGCAAACTGCGTCCGTTCTTGACTATTACAGTTTTTCAACATCCACGGTTGCGACTATCGCGATATTTGAAAACGAATGTTCGCGTTGGATTTGAAATTCACGTCGAAAGTGGTCGCGGTCGAGCACGTAACCTCCGAGTATTTCTTGGTCGCAAGCTCGATCAACCGAACGGCCAACGTTACACTATGAAATATTCGCCATCGGTACATCGAAGAATCCGAGCAGCTATAAATCACTGGCTCCTTTGGTTATTGGAACGTTCCCCGAAAACCTTTATGAATCTTCCCGTCGCGGAATGCTGGCCCAATCTGGCTCCTTAATGTCGCGAGTACCAGGATGTTCGTATGACCTACGATCGGAGAACAGCCTTACGGGGATTTTATTAAACGATAAATTGAAATTTTACCGGATGAACGAAGAGTGAGTGATATTTGTAAGACGAGTTACAAATTGAAATCGTTGTTTCCCAGCAAGAAAGCGCATGGACGTAACGTGTGCGCGGATTTAACGAATGACAATTCTGGAGAAAATAACGGCTACGCTTGTAAAAATTATCCGATCGGATGGACAAGAGCCTAATTGAAGAGGCAGAATAGCGCGGTTAACGGTGCCGAATGAATCTGTTCGGGATTATCGGGGCAGCGTTCCGAACGAACGAGTCTTTCCCGCGCGGTGCGATTTTTCCCGGACCGATGAGCTTCATTCGATTATTTTTTTCATCTCTGCGAAGGACTGTTGCGATTCTTTCGAGATCGCTGGCTGGTACTTGGCGCGAGAGGAAAAGAAAAGCGTTCGTTTTGTTTTTATCACCGTGATACCGACGCGACGTGACGCGACGCGACCATAGACCGTTCTAATAAATACGTAGGTAATACATGGGTTAGGTCTAAAAGACTTGCCAAGCGTAAAAAAGCAATGCTAAACACTTTGTCTTGAAAATCCGGTTCATTCGAGTTCGAATGAATCAACTACGCTCCATTCCCTCTTCTATACTTACCCTGGGACTGCGATTGATTTGGCTTCTTTATTTTGTTATTTTCCGCTTGCTCGCATTCCTTTCTCTGCCGACGTTTCGTTCGAATGCCCTCGAGGGCGTCGATTCGATTCGAAATTCGAGCTCGGCAGAGGCTACGGCTGATTTCCGGTATGTTGCGCTCGATGGACTGTGATTCACGTAAAACGGTCTTCCGATCAATGGAGATGGTTCAAATTATTTTCAAACCTACCATCGTATCGGACCAATAATTTTGAATACAATTTAGCTTTACACCAAATGGTATTTCCCTCTTTGTAATTATTCTCAATTACTTCAGTTTACGTTGCGTTGGAGCAACGAAGGGAAGGTTGTAAGGGAATTCGCAACGAACTTGGTTTTTCCGAGTAAGCTGTAAATTAATTTCCTCAAAGAGAAATTTTATCGAGAGGTGCATTTTCGAACAACGTCTAATTTCATTTGAACGTAGGACGAGTTGTTCGGCAATCTGACTGTCATCCCTTTTAAACAGAAAAATACGTGACTGTCTTGGAAATATGAATGAAACGGTAGAGGGACCGTGTATATTACAGCGCAAATACTGAATACGTCTGAAGACGGACGCGAAAAGATTATTAGCCTAATTACCGCGTGTCCGTGAGTTGAGCACCGGATCATTTTAAAACTCTTTGATCGAATTAAAAAATTGTAAATTAATATATAAATAACCAGGTGGATAAAATAAAATCAAGTAAAACTCACGCGGTTGAAATTTACGACATTTTTCTTCAGCTTGTACATACTTCTTCAAACGTCGCGTCGAGTCAGGCGTAAGAATTGTTGCGCCAAGTTTCACGTTTCATTTGATCTCTGTCGTTTATTGGAAAATGGATTTGCGCAAAATCTTCACCGTTCTTCTCGCATTATTGTCAACAATACGACGAGCGTCGCGTTTCAGAATGTTCGAGGGATTTCCCTGGTTTTTATTAACCGGCGAACGGTAAACCTTTTTCTGTGTTACGGTTAGATTGATCTTTCTCCAGATCGACTTTTTGTTCGTTTCATCGCTCGAAAAAAACCGGGTTGCATCGTTTTTGACTAAATCCGACGTTTTCGTATTTAAAACTCGCGTAAAAATCGCTCGATGCTACAAATATACTTTGATTCGAAAAATGAAGGTATCGTATCGTATCGGTAGACATCGCCTAAGGTCCCATTTCGATTGAGATAAAGCGTAGCGAGCGAACGCGGTATGGATTCCCGCGCAAATCCTCTTGGGGTTGTAAAGCCCAAGATTAATCACCATGGCACGCCTTAATTCGAACAATCATCCGACAAACTAATATTGGCTGATGAATTTCGAAACTGCGGCAAGTACCGCGGCGTAAAACATGTCCCGTTGGCTCGTTGCATGTTACACTAACTCCCCCTTTCAAGATCGAATGGATACCTTGGGATTCGAGTAGAATCATCCTCGTCATTATTTATGTATGAAAAGTGGTCGTCTAACGGGGTGGCGAATTCTTGGAATTTGACGACGCGACGCAATGCAACGGTCAAAATTCCAAAGATTCGAGACCGTTTTAATGAATAAATTTTCTTTCGAGGAAAATTCTGAGATTAAATTTCGCCTGAAAAGTAGCGAACAAATTAATTTGCTTTCAAACGACGAATACAAGTATCATCGACTAACGAGTCTTTCCTGCTGGTATATTCGTTATCGGCAATCATACGTGTATATTACACCATCTTTCATCGCTTACTACGATGTAGCTCGAACCATTCCTAACGCAACCCGGATATTCACAATGAACCGACGACCCAGTTTCCTTCGACGTTCGCCACTCGACGTAAAATATCATTGCACTTGAAAGATCTCCGGCAGACTCGCGGTATGGGTGCACCTATACGTACAAAGAATATATAATACTTTAATATGCATACTCGTAGTTCTGTACACGTTATATGCAGACAGTGTTTGAAAAGCCAAAGATCGATATTTTATATTTGCCAATACATTCTGCGAGTAGAAACGAGACAGGAGTGTCGAGTAATCGTAGGTTCCGAAACGTTGCGTAGATGTAATCGTAGCTACCGTTTAATATTTGAATCGGATGTTGGTTCCGTCGGCGTCGCGTCGGTAGAGAAAAAGAATGCGGCTTTCCGCAGTCGAGCTCTCAAGAGTTCCAGAGCGGAGGGAGTTGTTTCTCGTCGACGATTATCAAGTTTCGGTTCTGTGCGTGTCTAAAAAAGCTGAGGAACTTTTGCAGGGCAAAAAGGATTATCATCGCGAAAAGTTCCAGTTTCCGCGAGCTTCGCGAACTGGCCGAACTTGTCTCGCTGCTTTTGTTCCAACCAACCTCGTGGAACGCGTCGCGTCAACTGGTACTTTTTCTTCTCTTTCGTTTCTGCTTTTCGCAGCAGCCTCTGACGGCCCTCAGCCATCGCGACGCTTGTCTGTTATTTTGTCGAAACCGTGCACCGCACCGGAGCCCTCGCCTCGACTGTTATTTAGGCTCACCGTGTTTGCGATAATTGCTTCGCTGCAGGTAGGAATGGTTTCGTTGTTCGAGTATTCATTTTTCGTTGGCCTCATCCTATCCATGAATCATAGATTTCTATACGCGTTAATTACGAATCCGGCTAGGTGCATCGCAATTCGGTACGTCGCGCGTCGCGCATAGCGACATCGGTATCAGCTAGCGGAGCACATCGTCGAGTTGCAAACCATTCGTAGTCAGTTTCTAATTTCGTCCGTGATGTGTGTCGGGTTCGGTAGGATGCCGCAGGTTCAACGTAAATCTGGCTATCCGGACTCGGGGTTTATATTTATGGGAGCGCTAAGGTGGTCGCTGCGCGACCTCCATCCATCGTATCGGCGTTACAAGAGAGACGACTTACGACCGAAGCCGAACACGAGCCTGGTATCGAATTTTGCGAGAAAGGTCTCGATCTCGGTGGAAACGTCCATGTTTTAAATTCTCCGGTGACGTTTCAATCGTCTCGTGGTCGGAATTTCTTGTAAACAACCGGTTATCGAATTCGTCGGATATCTTTTAGACTTTCCCGTGTTCTGTTTCGCTCGATAAAGCGCGGCCGTCGCGTCCGCCCGATGGCATTACTTTTTCACCGAGTTGTTTCCCTTTCACGTTACAAGACAACGAACAAATTCGGCTCAAACTCGAGCGATCGCTTTCGCGGTCTTTTACATTAGTTGTTCGAATGAAAAAGATACCGATGTTCCGGCGATTGCTGACCGGTGCTGACGCCGACGCGACGCGACGCGACGGCGACGGCGACGCTACGCGCTGCATCGCCCGCGAAAACAAATTCCATCGTCGCGCGAAACGTGTGTTATTTACGAACATGCCGGGGTCACGATTTCGAGCCGTTCGTTTTCTCGCGAGCTGTGATTAACCGATCCCGGGGCTCGAGTTTCCGAAAGGCCAGTGCCCGTATTCCCGTTCGATTATTTCCGGCTCGCGTACAGCTAGGAGAGTTTGCACTCTGTCCCGCCAAGTAATTGGCTCGCGTTTCGGGATAATTGCTCCAATCGCTTCGTCGCTTTTGCGTTCGTGGATAGAGATCTGACAATCGGGAAGACGACGAAACGAGACGCATCAGAGACGTGACGGCCGGGAAACAGCCTCGTAACAATGTCTTCCGTGACAATTGGTGAGACTCCGTCGATCAGTCCTCGACTAAATTGCGGGCTACGCTTCGAACAGCGCTTTGTTTATAGGCGGTAGGCCGATGCGACGCGAGCTGGATTTATGGCTCGCGTCTTCTAATTGGAACAGGTTAATCGCTATGGAGTCGAACCAACGCCGAAAATTTGCGCTCGAGGCGACGGACTAGACTCGTCGGATCTCTTCCAGGGGAAATCTATGGTCGTTGGGTTTTCGACGATCTTTCGTATATTTCGTCCCGAAAAAGAAGAGAAATCGATCGCGTGCTGCCTCCAGATTCAAGTCTCGACTCGTTGAACCACGGCGCGAGCGAGATTGTTACCGCACCGGAGAAAGTTTCGTCGCAGTTCTTTCGTCGTTACGGGTATATTACTTGCTCGAATCCAGTTGTCCCCCGCGAAAAGCGCCTCTGATTCGAAAGAACAGAGAAAATTCGCGGGACTCGTTTGGGACGCAAATCTGGTTCTATCTCATCACCAGCGGAATACCATTCGTTCCGCGAATGTGGTTTTCTCTATTTTTCTCAGCTTTCGTATATTTCACTTGCGCTGCTCCATTACTCGCAACAGAATCAACTTCCGTGTTGCACGGTTGCAACGAAACGTAAAGAAAATGGAGCAAAGAAACGCGACGAACGGGCAAGTTACGAATGAACCTGTGTTAGCCGTTGGCTGTCGGCGTCGGAGGAGATCGAAAAGTTAAACGTGCTAAACGAGTACGTAATCGAAATAGTCCCGTCATCGGGGTGGTTTCGAATCGTTTTCGAAATCGTGACGGAGCTCGACGAATTTTTCGCAGCACGCAACGGATCGAACGGATTTTAGTTATGCGTCACGAGTATTACACGCTATTTTATGCCGTACTTAAAAAGTTAACGCAGACTCAAAGTTCGAAACTACCGTTCGCATAGTTGCACAAGTTATTTCAGAAGTGTCTGTCGACGACTCTGGGGGATTCTTGAAATATCCGTATTAAAGTCATCGTCGGCGTCGGCGTCATCGTGACGCGTCAACTTCACAGCTGCGCGTTCTACTCGCTACAGCAGATTTAAACAACTATCCGCGACGATTTGCAGGTTCCACTACCGCGATTTCGGTCGAATAGCGAATCAGGGTTCCAGTCGTTGATGAATTTGTTTCTTACGTGCTACGGCAAGCCAAAGCTTTTCGTCACCATTTTTCCGCGAGCTCTTTTCGCCTTCCACGATCCTCCGACTCCTCTCATTTTTCATCCCGTTGCTTTCTTCGTGCTGCGAACTCGCAGAGGCTGAAAACGAATTCCTGGACTGACGAGAAACTACGCCCAGATGAAATTTCGTTCCGAGACTCGGAGGAAGAGCGTTAAGGAGCAAGTAATGCAGAGGACGGCTTTATCGCGGGTCTCGGCTTTCGAACTTTCGCGTCATCCTTGGCGAAATTGCCGACGAGGGACGCACGGAATTCGACGCCTGAAAGTCTTCGATTCCTTCCATGTTTGACGAAAGATCACGGCTGGGCTAAAACTGGTAGACGATTGCGTTCATACGCGAGGTACACGAAACAAGGATGGATTTTTGCTACGACGAGGGTAAAATTAGCCAGCTTCGGTACTCGCCGAAACACTGCGAATACCGTTGGAATGTTCGCTGCTGGCAACCTATGCGGAGAGTTGGGAACGCTCGATCCAGTCTCGAGCCATGAACAAAACCGCAAAGGAAGCCTGAGAGCATTGGTTTTTCACGAACGTGGAAGGTTCGGAGAGACGCGACGGAGTTCGATATCCAACACCGTCCGTAAAAGTCACCGATCGTGGGAGTCAACAGCCGGACATTGGTCGGGAAAGAAGCTCGTTAGGAAGCTCCAGCCGTGTTTCCGCGAATTCCTTCCTTATTAGATCCTCTCGTAGACTTTCTCCGTGACTTTCCGCGAGGTCTAAGTGTGATTCCTTTGTCTCGGTTTTGTCCGATTCGATCGTGTCTCGAAGATCTGCGATAATCGACGGATCCTTTAAAGGGATGCTCGCGATATTCACGGTAGAGAAAATCGTGGCAGATTGCTCGAGGATCGCGACGGCAAACGAGCCGATCGTAACGGGAAGATTTGGAGTAATTATTAAAGAGCTGGTAATCGAACGGACGCGGACGTTTGTGCTTTTAGGGGAGTTCGTATACCTATATTTTACGATAGAAAATTTGAATCGATCTCGGTACTGGTTGCTATTGCCAATTAGCCGGTGCACGGATAAACCAGCAGGTAAACCAGCTGGTGATTCGATCGGAATGTTTTTCAAAATTTCCCAATCGCAGATAGGTGGGTACGCGATTGTCCGGCGGACAATCGGGAAATGTTTACCGCGCCACGCGATATTTAAAATGGGGCAACGGTTCCGCGTGAATGGCTCGTCTCGCCACAGCGGGACTACATTGTTCATTTCGAGCGATTGTCTCCGCACTTGAAAGGTTAACCGTACGCGTCGGTGTTTGTAAAGCAGTCTGTTCATTTACGAAGCGTGTCGTGCGGCGAGTTACGCGATCATATTTCACTCCGATACGGAACACGATAATCCGCATTCGACGAGTATTCGTTAACCGAATGAAACGCATCATTGTCGCAGACCGCGATACTTGCCATTTTCGTCGTACAAATATCCAAGTAGTCGTGTAGTCGTTGATACCACGCACGGGAGCGGTTTCCGGTTCCGGGGCTATGGACGTCCGCGAAACGAGCCTCCAGGTAAAAGAATTTGCGTCGGTTTAATCTTGATAATAATCGATTAGAACGCGTGGACGTAATCTTTCGTTGAAACTCCCTCGTAATTTACGGCTAACGAATGGTAATTTATGTAACATCGTCGACGCGCGATATTTCAGTTCTGGTCGGACCGCGCGCTGCGCCGCGCCGGGCCGGTACGTTCGAACGAATAAAATACCAGGCCACCTTAATCATTCAATGAAATTTCTTGCGACCAATTTGTCACAGATAACGATGTACGCCGCGAGGCTATTCCGCGACGAACAACCGAAAATAAGCGATACGTGTAATCGTGTTAATCGTTGTAATCGATCGAACCGAGAAGGTTCACCTGAACGGTACGTACGCTCGTTTACGTCCGAAATGTTGTTCGGTCGCGCGTCGACGATTCATCGTCACGGAACACAATAGCTTTCGAAACACTTGACGTTTTCGCCCCGATAACGAGCGTTCCTCTAATCATCTCGACAAGCCTACACTTTTTCACTCGATTCGAGACCCCCAGCAGTACCGCGTGGCTCTCGACCGCATTAAAGGATCGTCGGCTTCCAGCGAAACCCTTGCCAGTCAACCAAATCCCCCGAGCCTCTGACACGTCCGTGTTTCGAATCTGTTAACGGGATTTGCACCAGATGTCTCGGATATTTTTCCGCCGACTCGTGTACTCGTCGTCTTTGAAAGCTTTCGATTCGTCGCGAGATGAACGTCGAGTTATCGTAAGTATCGATCGAGAACCTTCCTTTACTCGTTCCAATTGTTCAAGCCTTCTCCAAAGAATTTTACGACTCGTATCTTCCGCATCGTCGAACCAAGGGAACAGGTTAGAAGGGTTGTTCGCGGAACGCGTACTCGCCGAGCGCCACCTAGATATACGGATCACGCCTGCAACGAGATCGAATTTCCTATAATGCTCCCGTTCCAGTTTTCATCCCTCCCGCTCTCGTTATTCCTCGTGCGTATACACATGCATGGCTAACCCCCGCAACCGTGGCAGCTGAATAAAAAGTTGAGCGGGACTCGCGGCGCTCGATGCCGATGTATACCAGTCCTGTCGGGTCGATGCATCGCATCGTTGCTCCATTTTTCGTCCGTGCAACGGGAAGAGATTAAATGGACTTCCTGTTTGCTGGCCGCGAGTAATCCGTGTCTTGTTTCTGGTCTTGGACGCCTCGGCCCCGTTGACACTGGCGCGCTTTGCCGTTCCATCCTGGCGGTGGTTTTTTCGACCTAGATTTTCGATACTAATCGCTTTCAAGGATTTGCCATGTTCCACAGGTGCGAAAGAGATTCAGGATAAAGGTCGGCAAAGAAATTTCACAGGAATGAGTCTCGGAAAAGTTGGCGACGATTTTATTATCTTTCCGACAGCGTAAATTCGTTACGCGATCGTATTAGTCGAATGTGTACGAGAAACACGCATAGCCGAACGGGAAGCGCGACGGGATTATTTCGTCGAATTTTTGGCGACGCGCGCGACGGCAAGCCTATTCATAAACTCACGGGATACTTGCGTACCGTAAATTGCACGAACAAACGAAAAACTCGAGAAAACAAACCTAGCGCTCCCTATTTTGCTCACTTGTCTTCGCTTTGAACTCGCGACGAAAGAGTTAATTATACAAACAGGCGCGAACCAAACAATGACAAATACAACCAAGTCATTCGCGAAACAGCGGGTAAACTTGGGAAAGCGCATAATACCGGTGTGTTCTCGTTGCTTTGCGTCGCTCGCGTGACGGTAAATTCGCGAATCTGGGACTTGGATAAATCCTTCTTTCGTAGCGGCTGTTCTAATGTTTGCCACTTAAATTTCACTAATTAATTATAATACATTCTAGGTATATGATATCGTTGCTTTATGTTGTTCGCGTGACGATGAATTTATAATTCTGGGTCTTGGCAAAACCTTACTTAAATATGTAAATTGCCGTTTTCATTTCCTCGCTTAAAATTTAATATCGCTTACGGTACATTCCACAGAGAATTATTTTGTAATTTAACTTAACCCATTGAAAAGCCCCAAGAAAATTTCTCGCGAATCGATAAAAACACCCGCATACGTTCGACGTGAGAAGATTTCGCGGGTTTGTCGGTGTCGAGAAGACCTCCGAGTCGTTCCCTAATAATCAAGGTAACGGTACGCAAACTTATGAAATCAAACTCAGCCGATCGGATGAATAAATCATTCAACGAGCGTCGTTCGGAATGTCAACTCGTAGAGTACGTTTGATAACGCTTGATAACGTTCGTACGCTCGGTAACTGGTACTCATGATGTCTAAAGTAAACGCCGATGGACGATTGCGAGTTTTAAACAATTGCTGAGAATTCCAAAAATTCTTTCGATCCAAAAAATTCACCAGGAGTTTGATTCAGCTTGCTTAGTCTTCCGATGTAGAGCAACTGATATTATTTTTTATCGAACGAGCTTAAATGTACCTATATGGTTCAACGGTTACGCAACGCGTGTTACCAATTTGGAACGATTTTTAAATATTTATGGCCACCGCGCGTCGAGTAGAACAGCTTGCGAGGAAGTACTGGCGTGAACAATGATGATTTATATGCGTACGTTGGATGGTCATAAATTGTGCGTTACTACATGCGCGGAATAAGTTATGTGCCACGGTTGCGTCTATAAGACTAGGAAAAATTCGTTGACGCAAGCTGTTTCTGCTTTATTCGGTGATGATACATATTTGCCGGCGAGACAGGTGCGAGTTCAAAGATACTTGAAGCTTTTCACCGCGGAATTAATTAGAAGCCGAACAACGACCAACCTCGACTTAATTCGGAGTTTAATTCGTGAAAAGTGCACCGCACCGTTTCCCACGAAACTTTAATATCTGCCATGCATCGCGGTGCAATTAGCATTCCAACGCCCACGAATCGCGACAGCTCTCATTGATTCACTGTCCGTGCAGCGATGGTGTGCGCCGCACAACTAAATTCCAGGTACACGTTCGCCGCGTGCGTGAACTTTGCAAACAGCAATCAGCTTGATAATAACGCACAACGTTATCGAATCGTCTCTGCAAACGTTTACCAAAGTGCATTCGCGTTTGATGTTTTGGATCAACAGCTAACAAAATTGGAAAGGTTTTGAGTAAATCGGAAATATTTCACGGCCAATTTTACGAGATCTTCCGACGATTAAATGGTAATTAGCGAAACGTTAGCCAGCCGAAATTGTGACGGGTTAATGGAACTGCGCGGCAAACGTATTTTTACTCGAGTTAATAAATAATTTTTCCGGTTAACGGCCAACAATTTCGCAAATTGGACCGCGGCGTTTCAGGTACTCGGCGCTGTTTGGAAATTATTGAATCGACCAACGATGTATGAGACGCGAAAATTCTGCAGACTGTACGGTAAACCAAGTAATTAGTTCTGATTGAATCGTAGCGGATAGGTATGCACTCTCCCGGAACTGAAGTGAATTTTAGCTATGCATTTACGATGCGCCTGTAACGCCGTCACTAATTGCCATTTACGCGGAACTGTAAAATTCGATTACCTCGTTTGTTTGTTAAGTCGCGGTAAATCGAGGTTCAACGTTTACGACAAACTTAGCGAATCGTTTAAGTTTGCCACGACTCGAAGAAACTCCGTTCCGCTTATATTCGTCGGTAGTTGATTTATTTATTAAGGTATGTAATACGTGTGATCGTCACGATCGCTGTCGCGAATAATAAAAGATAACCAGAATATGCGCCAGACTTACTCGTCTCGATAAAGTTTCATCCAACGACAAAGAGTGTCGCTTCTCTTAAACCTGCCACGATGTTTTTATTGTAGAAAAAAAAAGAAAATTTATAGTCACATTTTATTAAACGCTAGTTTCATTTCAGGGCCAACGAAGGATAAGAAGAATCAGCCGTAATTCCTCGCAAAATTTCGGGAAACTTGAATCAGGACATAACCCGGACGATCGAGGGATTCCACAGCAGAGTTTACGCGGTCCTATAAACTTTTATTGGTCCGTGCTTTTTTCTCGTCACGTGAGAATTGTCGTGTTTTATTCGCCGTGGCGCGTTGATTAGACGAAAGTCGTTTTTCGTTTGCTCATCGGTGAATTTGTGTTTTTCCAAAGGTACGTAGCGATAAATCAACTAAGAGTAAAAATCTTTGTATAGGTACGTATAGCTTGGAAAAATGATTAAAAAATTACACGCGAGTATCGAAGATGTGTAGACAGACAGACACTGTAACGTCATCGTAAAACGATTGGGAAACCAATAATCAACCGTTTCACCGCAATTAACAACGATTGTACGGAAACATTATTCGCGTGAAAAATAGCAATTTGTCGACAACAAATCATCTTCGTCATCATCGACGATACGGACGTGTCTGTCGATAAATTTGCATGTCGAAGTTCGACGGTCCATTTTTCCCCAATTTCCACTCGTTACGCCGTGATTTCTCTCGCCAACGCATTCGGTAAAAAATTAACGTCGTACTTGGTTCAATCAGCGAACGAAATCAGCTGAATGTAAACGAAGTAATCAGCGACGATTCAAGTGGGACGAGCTGGCCGTTGCAGCGTGGCCCGTTTACGCGAAATCCAATATAACCACCGTGTATCCGGCGTCATAAATTTCCATTAGACTGTTTACCGAGTTATTTTCTCCTAGCGTGCGTTACGTTTCCGTTGGTAGCCGAAATTATTTATACAACCTGTTTCACGAAGGAAAATCGCCAAGCTTCGCAGCATCGGCGTCGGCGCGCGGCGTCGAGTTCGACCCCGTTTCAAATTCAGAGAGTACTCCTCGCACTCGACAATTTCTATACCGATCAGCTAGACGGTATGTGTTCATTTTCAACGATGGATACATCTATCAACGGAAATTCGAAATTGAATAATACGCGACTTATTTTCCGGTTCGACGTTGGTCGAGCAGACGTACGATATACTACATATTTTTTTTATGCGAGATCTCGTAAAGGAGACCGCGCCCTGCGACGACGACTTTTAACCCAGGATTCATAAATATTCGCTTACGAGGCGTTCCTTCCGGTCGCGATCGAGTTACATTTTATGCATTCACAGCGATGGAAACGGTTCCCTGTAAATATTTGTAGGAAAACACATTAAAGATGAAATTAATCCTTCGTAAACCAATTTATATGAATTTGGCTTTCGAACGAAATTATACGATCTCTTCTCGTTACTTGAAACAAATTTCGAATGGAAAGAGGGAAACCGATGAAATAAGCACCATCTAACGCGATTTCATTCTGTAGAATGGTGCCTCATTGGACAACTGATATAGGGACACCGTCTGCGTTAGACAAGCAGAATGGCATCATGTACGGACAATTAAGTAGAACGGGACAGCTTCCAGTCAGACAATGTAGAGAAAATTGCGTCTAATCTTGTCAGTAAAATGAGGTCGCGTCTTGTCAGACAAATAGCGTTTAAATCCATCTTTAACTCGTTCGTATTCGTCGCTTCATTTACGTAAGGCAAAATTATTCATTTTAAACGACTTAATTATTTATCGCGTAACTATGATCGATCCGTGTAGGTTACACCGCGAATTGGTAAGTTCGGTTTTCATACTTTTGCAACGAATACAGACTACGTCGAAACGATAAGAATCATACTATCAGCGAATCATTGATTTCCTACAACTCTTTAATAAAACATATTCGAACACATGTTCGCATAAAGCTTTTCTCGCCTGCTTCGACACCGCGTTGAATAAATTCAATCGCAACCATGCTAGGTAGACGCCTGGCACGAATCGTTTATATTTGCGATCCCCTTTGGTGTTTCAACATTGTCCATTGACAATCTCTTTTATCTACTAGTATTTTTCTCATTGCAAAACAGGGAATTTTCCGGTCTACGTACGAATTTCAGTTAATCGAGTAAAAAAAAATTCGATGTAATCCCACTTGTTACGGAGTAATCCCAGTTCTGAACCAGTTCAGTTGCGAGACCAGAGACTCGTTATTACGAGTCGGAATCGGTTTCGCTCCCTCGGGAGAAGCAGTAAATGCGAATTATGGCGGATCACGAGCCAGTGCAACGGTATGGCGTAAATTTTTAATGTCCGATTTCATCTCGACTAGGTTGCGCAACGATTCCGGCCACCTCGAAGCGTGCCAGAGCGACGTTTCATTAGACGAGTGGAATCCGTATAACGGAAGAGGTCGATGCGACGCGCGATCAACCGGCGGCAGCCCGTAACTCCGTCTCCGGGGGTTAATTGCGAACAAAACCCTGCCGAACGTAAACGAAGTGGCGAATAAGCGTACCGGGGATTGAAATTACCAGGCCGGCCAATTACGCGATATAACGCGATATAACGCGATCGTAGCGGCGGACGTGGGATTTACAGTGATCCGATAATTTCTATCGCGAGACCGACGCCGACGCCGACGCCGACGATCAGGTGTTTTCCCCGGCTAATGCGACTCTTTTAATTGAAAACCGATCGTTCGAGCTTCACTGGATTCAATCGTTCGAACGACATCGAAAGTTGTTACGCTGGAATGTCCACTTCTCCGCAGCAGAAGGGAGAAATATTTTCTTTTGCGCGAGTTAACGCGTAAACGAATCGATTTCTTCTATTATAATCATTTCTAAAACCGATCGTTACGATAGGAGTTTGGTGGTTGGCCAGAGTAATCGTTATACTTGTCGTTGGCATTCTGTACGAGCAGACATGCATATTTCCAGTCCAAAGTTGTTTGGTGCAGGCTGCGCCTTCAGATTCGAGCGACGCCGACGGTCAGCGATTTTGTTTATGTTCCGGTGCTCGTTACCCTATACCGATTAGCTAATCGTGAATTTCACTTCGAATTAGTTGCCTCGGGACCATGTAACATGGTCGATATTTGAATACAGCCTAACCGGAGAGTACCTACCTGTCCGTTAACGTTGACAGCGAAAGAAAGTATAACTGCGGAGAGGGAAGAGAGTTTCACCGAGTGCGAATGAAAATAGAGAGACGAACTCGTAAATTCCACTCGCTTGGACGGATTAGATGTATTTAATGAATTAATAAAATTCCACGTTGGCTGTCTCCTGTGAATTGCACGTCTCTTACGCGCGCTATATTCTCGCTGCTATTATTTCGAATTTTATTGAGCTCCGTGCGCCACACTGGTCTACGCTTGAAATTCAAATTAAATTAGACCGGGAAGAGAAGAGGTCACACCTCCAACCATCACGTCGCGTTCATTGTCGTTCTTCCAGCGTGGATAAAAATTCCCTAAATATAAAATTTCCCTGAGTTTTTCCGTTAGACGTTTCGCAGTTATTCCAAGAATAACTAGCCGTTGTATCGTCGAAAAGGGTCGATATTAACCCTTTAGAATCCAGGTGGTGCATCGACCAGATGACTTATGGCGAACAGATGCTCCTCGTCTGACCGCGACCGCCGCGGTGCGATGCGGTGACGTCTCTATTCTAGGCGTTTCGCCGTATACCGACGTTATTCCCTTTGTTCGTCCAGTGAGCGTCTCAATCTACTCGAGCAGCGCGCGCCGCGACTTTGGTCCGATTGCCTGGCGCGACGAGTGACGTCTATTTCTAGGAGAACGTTTCTACTCTCGATGCGCATATCGAACGCGACCAGGCGACAGAATAAAGAATAGAGAATAAAGATTTGGTCCTCGTTGATAGAGACGAGTGTAATTATAAATGAAGCCTTTTCGTGTCGGATGAAACTAGCGGTCCAGAGAGTGCGTCTTCTAGCAGTCACGGCTGGCGAGAATCTTTGAGCCCCGTGTCGCGACTCTCTCGGGTAGAAGTTTGATCTTGAAAGCGGCGTTACGCAATCTCGGAGCGGACAAAGTTCCACGTCGCGGTTAATGCAGCGCGTCATCGCGTGCATGCACCGACGCCGACGCCGACGCCGACGCGGCCAACTCCCGTGGGCGCATCGCCCGTTCTTCGTCGCGATTTTCTCTCTCTCTCTCTCTCTCGTTCCGTTGAAACTTGGATTCGAATCGACGCCGACGCCGTACAGCCACTTCGCCGTTTGTTCGGCCAGGCACCTAGGTGCCGGGGAAACGAGCTGAAACCAGACTTCTCGCGCGCCCTCGCTTTCCCTTTGACCCGACCCTCGCCGCCCGTCTCCGTCGAGCAGGGCTTATCCCAGCCGTCGAACGTTGTTTGAAAGATTCCCCGACGCCCGACTCTCCGCCTCGAAACGACTGCAACTTTGATGAAGTTCGCCACCACCGACGCCCGCCACTTTTGATCGCCGCGTCCCACGGGACCCGCGGGACCTTTTTCTGCACAGTTGGAACAGAAGGGTGGAGAAGAACGCCACTCGACTACCGGGGAAACTGTATTAAGCCTGGCCTCGACAGTTATTTACTCGAGACCTCCGCCTAGTCCCTGACGACAGGTACGCCAACTTTTTTGACACCAGTTTACATCTGGCCAATTAATTAGCTGGTCTTTTTTTTCTCTTGTTCGCGTTTCAAAGACGTTGCATTTTGCGCCAACACGACCGTTGAAAACGTTGAAGAAGACGAACAACGTTTCGAATATCGTCGAACAGCCAACACAATTTCTAGCGTTACAGACAGTGAATAAAGGCTAGCAACCCGCAGATTCCGTGCAACTCTGAAACCCGGAAACCGGATTAATAATGGGAAGCAGAATAATTGACAAGCGTATCGGTCGAAATACGAGTCTGTTAATTAATTATGTTTCGTTGCGTTGCGTTGCGTTGCGTTGCGTTGCTGGCTACCGTGCACGGTGGCTCGGACCAAAGTATTCCCAAGATACTTTTACTCGGGCTGCGCCCAATATTATTCAGGGTAATGCTGACCGGATGGCATGGAAATAAAACAATAATACCAGCGTAAAAGGTTCCCAAATGGAAACGCGTTTCGATAAACGAGATTAAATGGGAAAACGCTTACACGTAGTAAATTTTTATTTTACGTTTTCCATTTTTTATATTATCCAGCAAAATTTAATTACCGATATTTATCGATCGAGCTGCAAAATTTACGAGTCGCGCGTCAAGGGCCTACCATTTAAACTCCTCGAATTCTCGAACGTTGCGTCGATTAAAAATTCGTTGATTCCCATTAACGCTCTTAAAAGCGAAGATTAAAGCGATACGATTTTTAGTTGAAAAATTTTGATGTTCGCGAGATGTATGTTTACAGCTTCGCGATTAACCATGATACGGCATTCGGGTTACGTATTTCGCAGAATAAACTTTTCCACGTGGTTTATAAAGAATGCACCGGTCCGTGGATGCGTCAAGTCGAAACAAATTTCGAGATTCCTTCGACGTGAAACGGACCAGTTAACGTTACTCGTTCAAAAGCTACGTTCGCACAAGAAACGAACTGAAATTTGCAAATGCTAACGCGGTCGATTTTGAAACGCAACGAAAGCATGCATTAGAGGTTCCGTGAATCGCGTTACGAACGCTTTTCTTGCTCGTGCGGTACGGTACGATTCGAGTGTCGAGATTCCGCCCAGCGCAATTTTCTTAAAATTACACCGAACGAGAGAGACATCGATATTAACGATAACTAATAATAAGTAGACCAGAGTTCCGATATAGAAAACTCTGCGAGCAGTGGCATACTCGAGACCAATGACATCCCGTTCGATTCGGATTCTCCACTATCCACGATCTCGTCCAAATTCGTTCGAGAGGTTCTTCGATTTTCCCTTGCGAAAAGAAACCGTCCAGCTCGTATTCGGTATCCGACAAGCTTCTCCGTCGACTTCCATTCTCGCACTTTGCAGCAATTCTCGGATCGAATAGCTGTTTAAACCGCTTCTGGTAAACTTGGTCGTTGTAGCCAGTGACTGTGATTCTTACCCGCCTTTTTCTGTTCACCTTCGACCCTTTTCCTCGTCGCCGTTTCGTTTCCCGGACGGTAGAACGGTACATCTCAAAGTCGAGTTGAATCTTCATGCAAGGATTCTAGACGGAAAGCTGCATTTTTTATGTACGCTGCGCATCCCTGGCGTCTCATCGACCGTCGACGCGCAAAGATTCCACGAGTGATGTTGGGTTTGTTCGAAAGGTTTTCCTTGGGTTTCCGAAGGTTTCTGTAAGGCTGGAAAACGTGCTCGGAGTCGAATTAACGCGGCTGCTGGTCGTCGCGTTCTAGGTCGTTGGAATCTAATGAATGTTTCTTCGCTGGAAGCTCGAGGAATGCTAATGGACCGTCGGGTTTACTCGCGAACGTTCCGAGAAATCGTGGAAAACTGCTGATATCGTTGCGTCGCGTCGCAACAATGGTGGTAAACAATATTTAAATTGCTTCGAAGAGATTTCGCAGACGATATTTTCGATTCCATTTTTTGAAAATGTCAAAAGAATTAGATCCGCGAGCGAGTGTGAAAGTTGGTTTGCTCGAGACAAAGTAGAGAATTATTTCAACCGACATTACCGATAGCTATTCGAGTAGCAGCAAAAGTCTTGGACGAGAACAAAAATCGCAACGGGGCATTGTACCGGCAGAAATTTCACCGTACGTTCACCCCAGAGTAACGAAGGGAGCGCGGAGAGTTGAATGGAGAGGGCAAAGAAAGGCGGAGTCGAAAAATGGCCCGACAGGTTCGTTGCACGTGAGAAAACAGAAACGTTGGCTGGCGCGTGGAAGGGTCTCCCATTCAGAGATGCACGAAACGAGAACCGAGTTGGCATACGGAGATTAATTACCGTGTTTCATGGGGATGGATCCAGGAAACGTCCTGCGAATGCTGTAACACCTCGTTAGGGCTCGCCGCGGCTTTGCGTCCTGCGCAGAACTCGTCCAAGAGTGGCTTCAAAGTGCACCGTGAAACAAACGAATTAGCCAACTCGTTGGATTAGGCGGGCTGAACATGTCGCGCACTCGACGGGCACTCGGGATCCAAGCTCCGGGAAAGAGGCTCTGTCGCGACTCTGTTTGCCCAGAAATATCAACAATTTCATTATCCGCGAGCTACTAGTGGATTAGCAATCTACAAGATGGATCCGAGGTAACCGACGAGATTCGTTCTCGAACCGTCTCGGGATATCTCGGGTCGTGCAGCGGGACTTGACAAGTCGCGAAACATCTTCTATGTATATACACTGTTTGCGTGACGTAAAAGAAATGAAAATCTAGTACCGTGTACGTTGGAAATAAAACACGATAAAGAGAATAATACGGAAATACATGTTTCTTTTTCAAATTTGCGGCTCGACGAACACGACTATTTATTTTCTCGCGTTGCTTCGTTACGTGTTTGTCCTTCATATTTTCACCATATCTCGGAACGGGTATATAAACATTGACGAAAAGGAAAAATCTAGTCCGTAAAAGGATTCCTATTTACTGCCGCGCCGCGATGCCCAAAACGTTCAATTTCCCCTTGGAAATATTGCCAACGTCTCGACGGAGGGTTCGCGGAATTCCACGGGTACTTGTAGGTTCGAATGCTTCCTTTAAATCTGGAACTCCGATCCTCGTAATTCACAGACCGGCACCTCGCGAACGACTCCTGCCGCTCAACGTTACGTCCGTTGCGTTGCACGTTCTTGCGTGCCAAGCGTTCGGAAACGAAAAACAGGAAGGAAAAAGGAAAACAAATAAAACAGAGAAAAATTTGCTCGTCACGCTGCGACCGCTCCGAGATTTATGCCGCCGGCGCCGTATCTGGGCGCGTTCGTTGGCTGGATTTACGCGTTTTCACCGTTTGTTTTTCGATGCAGTGAGGCTCTCCGCGATCTCGCGATTTGGACAGACGTTTCGTCAAAACTTCCGACTATCCGTCCGTTCACCAAGTATATTTATGGTTTCTCTTTTATACGTAGGTTCGTTTGCCTATCCATCTATTATTTTGTCAACATTTCTTCTTCTTAAAGCGTGATTATAACGTTTCGTGGAACAGGAGCAATAAGTATCGTACATATAATGGGAATCTTGCAAAATAATAACCTTCCAAATCCACTTTCCGTTCTCTCGAGTTCGCGGCTGAAAAACATTCAACGCGGCTCGACGAAAAAGCAAAACGTCCTATGGTGGGAGGGAGGAAGGGCGAGGAAAGAGGGGACGGAAGGAAGGAGGTCGGCGACAGAGAGGGTCGCAGGATGCGCGAGAGAAGTCACCGGTGCAATTTCGGGCGCCGTGCTGCGTCGGGACGGGAATCTCTCCAACGCTTCACCGGAAAGCTATTCCCTCGAGCGAGCGAGCAGGGGCTCTACGTGGCGGAACAGAAGCCTACTACGCTGCAGGGGTGGAGGTGGTGGGTGAAACTTTTGTTTTCGCGGCGGCAGTGCAGTCGAGGTCGGTCACAATGCACGGACATGCTTCGTTCTCTTTTTCTTTTCCCTTTTCCCTTTTCCCTTTTTCTTTCTTCTCTTTTCTTTTTTTCCTTTTATTTTTGCACCCGCCATTTTTACGCCACGTTCTCGCGCCGATCGAATTTTATGGACTACGCTTCCGCGGGGGTTCGGACGTGGATGCGGAACTACCTTCAATTTTTCATTAATTGTCCCTCGCGACTCGATGGAAATTTTGTATGAAAGAATAAACGAGAAACATTGGCCGTTGTTCGGACAAGCCCAACATTTGTATTGTTCGGAAATGATTGTCAAACTCTGTTTTGGAATCCCGCGAAAATCAGCGACGGCAACCGTCGCTGCTCGATTCGACGAGCCTTGGATCTATACCGTGCGATACGGTGCTAAAACTGAAGGTATCTCGTGTAAAAGTTTAGAGAGGAAAAGTTCAATTAACGAGAGTACACAGACACCGTGAAGAGATATTAAAATCTATACAGCCAGAAGGACAAAGTTTACCCGTAAGATACAAAATTAATTTTACATATACCAAACTATTTTCCGACGTCGCTTTCGAAGCCACAAAACTTTTAAACGCGTCGCAAATGTGACGTAATGGAACTCGTATACAACTTGTTGGCCAAGACGCGCCGCCGTGCCGTCTGCGTCCTGGTTTCGAAGCTTATTTCCTGACGCTCGCGATCTATCTGTCAGCCCTGTACACGCGTTTCTCGTATTTTCAGATGTTGGACAGGCCACACAGCCGGTATACGTCGCGTCGGAACTTTATATCGACATTTTATTTTCCTTTAAACGGCTGGTCGACCCCGAGAACTCGCCGCATCGAGGACCCGGAAACCGATACGCTATTTTGCGGCCCAATCGGTGCTTTCGAGTGCTCGACACTCGATGAAATTTCGAAAGCAATTCCCGCGTTTCGGGAACGCTATAACCGTTGAAAATCCGCGGGTCAACGCAGCAGAGTTAAATACATTACCGCATGACGACGCCGACGGCTAGTGCGAAAACCTTCACCGTGGTTTGTAAATTTGCCTGACGATTAAATTAGTCGTATCTTTTTCTTGTTGATATTTTCAAACAACGCCACACCTTCGTATACTCTGCTGCCCTGTATCTTATAAATTTCATTTTATTTTATCAGAACTTTTTTGATAAATATTATATATACAGTATACGAATTGTACGTTTGTTGATACGAGAGCGCAAGCTTGCGGTAGCATGTCTCGGATCAAAGAGTAAAGCACAAAGGGGGCACAATTAAACGAGAAGATTTCATTTTCACGAAAAACGTCGGTCTCGCAAAGTGCTGCTAAGTGGCGCTGGAAACGCAGCGTTGGAAAACTGTTGGAAACTTGGTCAACGTAAGATACGCGAGAGCGGCAGCCTTTGAGTCGGGCTCTTCTCGCTTTGCATTGAAGAGTCGAGCACTTTGTAATTCCACTTTATAGGCTACCACGTCGTGTTCGTTATATGGAGCAATAGCGTTTGCGAAAGCGATCATATTTGTGTTTTCTTCGTTTTCTTCCTTTTTTTTGTAATTATTTATATTTTTATTCGCGTGTTTCGTACGGTTCTTTAACTTTTCAACCCCTTCGGACTTGAATTTGTTTTTTAATTTCAGAAAAATTCGCTCGAAAGTGTCGCAATTCGGCCGGTTACTCGGCACCGACTCGCGTTGCGTCGCTCCCTTGCCAAACAATAATTAGCTAAGGTAAATAATTGTCGTAGGTTCGGTATGCGACATCTTCTAGGTCTCGGCTACGCGCGTTATTTACATACAGTCTCATCAGCAGACAGCAGTAGTCGGCGGGATAATTTGAATATTGCGCGTTACTCGCACTGATGAGACATAATTCGAGCGAAGACACAGCGCGGAACAATTTCACGCCGCGTCGTTGCGGGGACACAAGGCGCGGGAATCTTGATGAGGTGTTTCCATAAGAGGACGGATGCCTCGAAGAGGCCGCTTCCTCTGCTTTATAAATACCTCGGGCAAAACTTCCGATCTTCCGCGCATCATTTACCCTGTCTTGTTAAACCCTCCCTCGCGATGCAACGCTACCGCGTTTGTTCTATGTTCGTATAAGAGGAGAGGAGCAAGCTGCTTTTCGGGAATTTCACTTAAATTCGGATTAAGAGCGATTCGTTGGCATTAGTTTTGGTAAAAACCAAAAACCATTTTCGCTTGTAGAATCTATCCTCGGAAGGGAAGATGCGAGCGAATCGAGTACGCGAAACGTTCGCAAGGAAATTGACGCTCGGTCTATTTTTCAAGCTTCGTGAATCGTTGACCAAACCATGGACCAATTTCAGCCGCGTTGTTCGAATGAATTGCGGTTATTCGGACATCCTAACTATCGCGCGTACTAAAGCCTGACGAGTCCGAGAGTAAACCGCGATGCTGCGGCGATATCTCGGTTACAGCGTCAGCGGTTCCGATGTTCATATCGTTGGTACCAGCAAAATCATCGAGCACACGCGTAATAATATATACGCTTATTAATGCTCGTCGCTTCATTTGTTCACGACTAGGAGGATTGTTATTTTGGAAGCGATAACGGGACACTGGTGAAACCCAACGAATATGTAAGCCGAGACTGGTAGTCGCTGTATATTATGGTTTTATACTCGACCTGAAAATTTATGGATCGTCTGATGCCCCGACAAGATCGATAATTTATACGTAATGATCCTTTCGCCGATACAAATGTATATTTATTAATTCGAACGTTTTACTCTTTATAATTTCGGTGTTTCGGGGTGGTGATCCGAGACAATTGGAAAATGTAGGCATGGTAGATACGCGATACGAGAGAATATAATGCAACGGGTAACTGAATAATAAATACATCGATGAAAGTGGAACCACCGTTACTTGGTTGGTGCTTGTTTGCTTATGACACAAAACCTACCGATCGCGTCCAGTCGCTGTATCTTTCCTCCATTCCCCAAGGAAAGCTACAACGACTACCGGTTCTCTAGCTCAAGCACCAAACGAATAACGTAGCAAAGCCCCCGGGACTAACGGAGGGTTAACGAGCAATCGACAGCGACCAGTTCGCGACAAAAGCATCGAAAACAAAAGTGAACGCCATCCAAGAGTTACGAAATGGTCGGAAAATCGACCAAGTGTGCCAAGAGGGTTGCTAGGTTGCTCGAGCTAATTCGTAAATGGAAGTAAGGTGAAGGTTGGTGAGATTGAATTTTACGTCGAAAGGAACGATCGTATTTCGATCGCTTTCATCTGGTTTCGTTTAGCGCGACAGTTGCGACGCGACCAATGAAATATTCGAAAATACTTACTCGTTTATTTATCGAACGGCTCAACAGCCATTATTCTACTCCTACATTCATAAATATATATCAACAGTTTCAAATGCGATACCTTTGTTGCTCGCATTTTTGTTTGTTATTTAAATATCGATATTTTTTCATTCCCATAAAACAATTCATTTACAATTTCTAGAAAAATTCGCGAAACGTTACGTTATCGACGAAAATTAATCTGATAATTTAATCGAGATTATACAGAGTCTGTATTATGGAACGTAATCGAACTGAAAGGGAAGGGAAAACTATGTAAAAATCACTGACCGGAGCGAGAGAGAATTCGAAGACGTTACAAGCAAGGTGTAAAAAATGACCAAGAAAAGTATAAAATAGAGATGGGTACGCGAATGTAAAAGAAAGAAATAATGGAAAAGGAACGTCGGCGTTGAGTAGAAAAAAGTTAGCGGATCGGTAAAGGAGGAAGACGAAGAATAGACGCTGGCTTGACAAAATGGGAGCGCAAGAAAGTTTGCAAAAACAATGGAAAGAGTGGAAGACTGGACACGATACGAAGGTGAAGAAGAAAAGTAAAGGTAAGGGTGGAAAAGTAGCTGCGCAATAAAGGACGAAGAATGGCTGCCAAGAAAAATGGGGGAAAGAGAGCAGAGGGCGAACCAAAAAGAAAAGAACAAAACAATAGAAACGACGGAAACGTATGTTGAGAAGGGGTTAGCGGTGGCACAGGAAAATATGAGAAGATAATGGAAAAGGAAAAGTGCGGATACGATACCATGGATTCTTCGGAGAATGAGAAGATCTTCTGAAAATATCAAAGACCTTCCTCGTTTCTTGTTCTGGTTACACGCGAACAACATTCTCAGTCGAGTCTATGTGCATCTGACATACGCGATTGCGGAAAATGTACACCTAACTTATGCAGCATATATGTATGTTATAATATAATATGTACATAATATATAAGAGACGTTCAAAGTGATTTTTCTCGAAAACGAGAAGCTAAGAGAAGGTTTATTGTACGTTTTCGACTAATTTTTTAACCAACTTCGAACAGGAGGAGGTTACTCTATTCGAATGTGTACTCTTTTTTTTCTCGCGTAGAATCGCCACGTCTGGCACCAGTTAGGTACACGGGACCGTATTTATCCGAGTAAGTGTACGAAGAAAGGAGAAAAGGAAAATACGGCGATGCGAAAGTTGAATCTTTGGTCGTCGAGATACTCGGGTGAGCGATAAGGATGGTTCAACGGTTTCAAATGGCGACAGCTCTCGAAGAAGACGACCTTCGCAGCACGAGGAAGGTTGTCGTTAGCCTCGAGGACGAGCCACGGAATTGTAACTACGTGACCGAGCGAAATTAAAGGGTAGCTCGGAACGAGGCGAAAGGACGCGCCCCGGTTAATAGCGGGGCGGAGAAGCTGTCCTCTAAAAAGCAGCCAGTTAATAGGCCGAGAAAAGCTGTCGCGTGAAAATTTATAATGACAGGAGCGAGCCTTTATCGTCCATCTAGCTTGCGCCAATTGTAAGGAGAATCTCAACAGAGAAGAGGCGGGGGTGGATCGGAGGGCAGCTCGAATATTGAAACGAGCCGGTTAATCGATGCGGTAAAACCTTGAACAGAGAGCCACCTACGATGATTTATGGAATCGTTACCGACACGAGCTTCTCGAATACGTTTATAATTTCCTTGTTACAGGGACGCTCGAGCTATGGACATTTTAAATATCGACCTTTCTTTAACTTTACTTTTCTGGCAAATGGACAACTGAAATTTACAAATTTCATTAAAAAATTCTGTAAGATCTAAGGTTGTACGAGTTTATACGAGTCGCTGGATACGATCGAAGAGTAATCATTCCGTCTGTAGGGCTACTTGTTTTGGTTGGAACGGACCAGATTCCAGTGTGTCTATTCGAGGGTTAATAAGTTGAGCGACTGGTGACACATCGATCGAAAGAGCGAGGTCAGGTGTACGCGACAGCGACCGACAACAGCTGCGCTGTCCAAGTCACGTGCACGTGACAGCGGCTGATAGCTGTTGGCTGACCAAGTTCAAAATGTTAAGATCTTACGTAAAAATTGATCCGTTTTCGTGTCACGTTTCCGGCAAGCGAATATCGCGAACAATCGCGGTGAAAACAGTCGTCTCCCCGTAGGTTGAGCAAGCATTTTATTCCTGGAGCCACGAATGCTTCGCAATCGGCGCGTAGAATTGATTAACGAGCGGCTTGCCAATGGATTTCCCGCCCCGCCGAATACTCGATCCCTAGAGAGAAATTGCGTAACAGATCGTGTAATTGTTAAGCTCCACCTCCAACGAAATTTTCCGCTCTCGAGGACTCGCGCGAGCGACGCGGCAGTGAGACCACCGCGAGAGCGATGCGTGTTTGCTAAACGGAACAACCGTAATTATTTCTCGGGCTCTGATTTCCTTACTCTTTCGGTGTATTTGTTATTGTTAGAGCATAACGTCGTACGATCGTCGTACGTATGACACGTTGTTTCCATGAAAAATCGATCAGAGTCGCTTTATTCGTTATTCGAAGGGTTCGCGTAACAGATTTAATCGACGAACTAAAGTTATATCTCGTTTGGACCCCTTCTCTTCGGAACCTGAACTCGACGCTCCCTGTTTGCGTCCTCGACAATGGCCGAGCAATTTCACATGCGAGTGCTATTTTTCAATTGGAAAACCACCGCTCTAGTGTCGACTAAAAAATGCGAACTAGCAATTCCATGCGTATTGACAGCAAACACCGCCAACATTTTCCACGAGCCGCGTTGCGTAGCGTCGGTTTATACGTTCGTTTCGTTCTGTGCCAGCTGCGCGTGTTTCCCAACGAAACACCCTGGAAAAAACGCGATCGAACGATGTTTTCGCGAAAATACGTTAAACGCTTGTTGTCCGTCCTTTGCTTGACGATCGCGTGACACCTGGATTTCACCCGCAGCACACAGTCCGTGTCAGGGGATATCGGCGCGGTTTACTTTCCCCGGTTACCATGAAACACTGCCGGCAACCAGACACTCTCGGTGCAGCGAACATAATTTTTAACGCTTCCATTTTCCACGATTCGAGTGAAGCTGCTCTGTCGGCAGGTGTTACGCGATGCAGGTGTTGCGAGGAACGTGACAATCCGTTAAGTAAACGAACCGTAGGTTTCGAAGCTTGTTTTCGAGCAACGTAACGGTAGGATCGGAGATCCAGAACGAAGCAAAGATGGAGGTTGTTCAGACTTGTTCGAAACTAAAGGTAGAGGATGAAACTTGTTTGAAACTAAAGGCAGAGGTTAAGAGTTGGTCCCCAGGGTGGAGATGGATTCGAAGCTTATTTCATACGGACGGAAGAGCTTGCGAGTTTGTTTCAGTCTGGAGGCAAATGTTCGGGGCTTGTTTCGGGCCAACGCAAACGATGGAATTAGCGATTTATCGTAAACTAAAGATAAAGTTGGCTAAGATAAGAAAGAAGATAAAGAAAACATTTGAAAAGGATTTGAAAAGATCAAGTTTACATGCGCACTTTCCGAAAATATTGAAGATGTTAGTTGAAATTGCTAGCGAACGTTTAGCTCTCGAGAGTTTTGGCCAACCCATGACAGACCGCAACACGTCCATGATCGACATTTCGGTGAACCATCAAAAGGCATCGCACGTACGTGTTACGGGGTGCGTCGAGGGTTCGAGCGAGGGCTGCGTGTATGTAGAGTGGCTCGAGGCAAATAATGGGGAGGCTCGGAGTAGATTGAATGCAAAACAGTGGAAACCCGAAGTGATCGACCCCCGTCCACAATTGGTCAAATTCGATGGTTCGTTCGGCGCGGCGCGGGTGGTCGATTCAACGAACAAGTTCGACGCTTCTAGCGGAAGCGTGAACTCTATTCGACCCTATCGACTTCGTCAACATTATCTACCGCGTTACATTATCGATTTCTCCACCCAGAGTACCCTAGCGGAAGAAAAATCGTTTCCGGGAGAATTTATACGCCCGTTCGATTCTTGGCACAGCTTCTTCCGTCTTTGAGCTGCTCGTCGCTTAATGCACGAATCGTGTCCTACTATGCATGCTGGGTAATTCAATCTTGCCGCGAGATCTCCATCTTTCCAAATGTACACACGATTATTCCAGCTACGGTAGAAAAAGAAGAAATATACAAGCGCGTACAAAAAAATTGATAGTTGCAAACATACGAAATCGTCACGCTATCTCGTATTTATGATTTCGTTGAAAATTCGCAAGCGAGCGTATCGTAGTCTCACGTTAATCGCTAATCCGTTCACGAGAGATCTTCGTCGCGTTAAAACTAACGCGTCGCGACTCGCAAGACCAAGAGGACCTGTATATGTATATACTATGTATACCCTATGATGTATACGCTACGCTACAGATTATAACGTCGAGCGTCGCGTTGGATATCCGTCTTGGAGCCCCTAAATCCCAAAGCTGCTCCTCTGTTTCGACGGGTCGCTTAAACGCTGTAACCCGTGCATTCTTGGCACACTTGGCGAATTTAGTAGCGTACGCACAGACGTTGCGGCGCGGCTGGACTGGCCGGTCTGGTCGGTTCATGTGAACCATTCTCTTCTCCTTTTCGAGAACTACGTATATAGAGAAGTCGTTACATAGAAATCTAGAGCGCGGAGGAGCAGGCTCTAATTTTGCCAAACGGCTATACGTTTCCTTGATAGTATTCAACAGCCAGAAAAGTATTACCGGGCGAATCTGTCGCTTGCTGAGAAAGAAAGGTCTAATACGGGAAAAACGAGAATTAAATGCGGTCCTTTCAATTCTAACGTTGCCAGGATCGTTCTTTTCGCCGTAACACCCCTTTTGCGTTCTTCATTAAATTAGCAGTTAAAGCGTGTTACGTACGCACCGAATCCCACCGCCGCCGCTGAATCTCGTTAACGAACTCGGGCACAAATTTACTCGACTCTTTGGCCCTTGTTTGCTCTCCTCCCCCTTCCCTTTGTTTCTGCTCTCTGATTTTTTCCGGACGTTACAAGTTTTAATCGCGCGATTAAAGAAGAATTCCATTGAAAATTAGTCGCGAGTTTGAATTTTTTCCGTAATAATTGCTTGTTTCTCAATGATTCTTGCGAATCGCGTCTATGGACGAGCCGAACTGATTCTTATCTCGCGATTTAGACGTTTAGATACGTTGTTACGTTAGGTCGAACGATGACTGTTGACGGCTGTCATGTCAAATAAAGAGTGTAATAATACGCGTTAAAAAAAGTAATAATATTTTATCGCATCTAGTCCCGGCCGCGACGAAGTTAAAGAGAAAACAGAACGATTTAGCATTTTCATTATTGCGAGCGTTAAAATTGCACGTGTCGAGAACCTGACAGGCTTTCCATTTTATTCGAAAGTAATCGGACGCGTTGCTTCCCCGAAGTGTAGCGTTATTTTGGTGGAATGTTAATTAGTATTTCGCTCGCGTCAGATAAATCCTAATTTTGCTACAGGAGAGCAGAAAGAGTGATTGGGCATTATCGAAAACACGTTACATCCGTTCCAAACGAAATTACTTTCCAGTTTTAATTTTCCCCTTTATTTCGACAGAACCCTGCGAAAATCGCAGCCATCAATTTTTGTCAATTAACTCCCAGGTTCGATTCCGGTCTGGTTCGCAATCGGTGTCAGTTAATATCCCATCGGAGTTCGATAAAATTGCTCTTCATAGTTGAACGAGTTCTATTTGACCGTCTCATTGCCTCGAAATCGGTATTCTTTTTTTTCCATTTTCGATGGCGCCGATGACATCGATTTGTCGAAAAAAGCTCAAAACATCCTATCGATTTAAATGCGAAATGCAAGTTCCCGACGACGCGATGAGACGAGACGCGACGCGCAACGTCGTCGCCGATGACGACGCCTCGATACCCTTTGCAACGACATGCAGCTTCGACTAATTGTTAACGACTTCTTCGACGAGAACATTCCGCAATCTTATCGCGCACAGAGGACCGAGGCGAGCTTCAATTAACACGTTAATACGGTTTATAAACTTGCCTGTATCGACCAGATAAACTTTCGCTCCACGCTTAAGGGTGCAACTTTCTTGAATAAGAAGCTTTGAGTTAATTACTTCCGCAACCCTTCGCTACCAACGCTTTCTCATCGTTTTGAAATAAAACGAAAGTTAGCAACGCGTTACGGAAACCAGGTAAACTGCAAGTTTGATCTTGGACTGTTCTCCATATTTTTCGTCGATTGTTTTATTCGATTCCAAGTATTTTTTGGCAAACGTACGATGTTTCTCATTCTAGACCACTATTCTAAATCACCGTCGTTTTAATTCGTACATTATAAAAAGGAATATATTTTCCTATTATGTTTAGTTTTTTACCACGAAAAATATACGAATCCGGATCGTCGATGCTCGCAACAGCGTACTTAATATTATCGTCTGCGTGCCACGCCGTTATTAGCGATCGTAAAATATTGTCGTGGTTGATATTTAATTATCGAACAATAGCTGGCGCATCGTTGTATTTTGTTGCAACATTTTTATCGGCGGGATACAAGTTAATTGAATAAACCAAGTCCCATTCCGGCGAGAATTAATAACGCGGAAAATGCAAAATGTAGCTAGGGGATTACATTAATTAGCCACAATTAAAATACGGGGCAGCTGGGCGTAGGCATTTTTCCAGCAACGTCCGCCTCTGTTGCACGTGCCCGCGTGAAACAGAATTTTTAACATTTTATCGCTCTGTCGCTGGAAATATCGTGCATCTCGAAATTCGAATTCGTTAAATTACAATTACAACAAATATAATTTCAAGCGCGACGACCTGTGCGGTCTCTTGTCATGATTCAGAAAACACTTATGCGTAAATTAGCATCTTAAAATTTGTCCGTGTTTGGTTAGAGTATGAAAGAGGTAAAAGTACGAGCTTTGGTTAAACGGCTTCAACTTTGGCAGTCTTGCTTCGCATTCCCGTCGAACTAGTTTTTCAACAATTTCGAGTTCGTGCGCGGTGGAATCGAACGCATTCGACATTCATTCAATTACAGATATTAGCGACAGTATTAATGAAATTTGTTCGTTCCGACGAGCGTACTTGTTGTCGGACGCTATCCCTTGCTTTACAATCCTTTTCAATCGTTGCTTTCAATTGTCCATTTAACTTTGCATTACTGCCAGAGTTACTGCGTTCGTCCACCTTTTTTATTCAGATAAATAAGGGACAACAATAGTGAAAGATGAATGGTGGTTATGATCGGAGCATTGCGAGCTATAGTTTTCCCATAATTCGATACGTTATGTTAACTCGAATGACAGAGAAATATAGCTCGTCGAGCACTGGTACCCTGTTCGAAGGGATAGACTCGAAGGGACGATTAAACGGTAAAATGGTCAAAGTTTGTCTAATTTTGTAATTTACAACGACGGTCGTCGACGGACGCGAAGCACAATCACGTTGGACTTTGAATGTTAGCGAACTTGACAAACGTAAACCATGAAATTCAACGGCAACGTAAACCAAATACGGGAACGTCAACTTGCAACGTGCTTGCATTCGTACGGCATTGAATAATATTTGACCGTGCGGCGACTGCCAGTGTAAATCGAACCATACGCGCAAACGATTGAGCTTTCGATTACTGTGCAGCATCAGAATACAAACAGACAACAGTGGTAAGCATCGAGCACTCTACTTCCGAATTCACGTTTAAACCTGACGTTCGTCCTTTTAATCGATCGACTCTGTTGGGCTAGTTGGCCTCCTATCCCGTGACCTTGGGCGTCGATTTATATAGCCTCGATTTTTCGACGAAAAATCGTCGAATAAAAAAATGATCAGAACACAGAAAATGAAGAACGATACGAATCGATTCGGTCGAATTCCTTCGGGATTTAGTCGAGGAATAATAGCGTCGGTTATTCTCGAATCCATCAGATTGTTATAACGTTTCAGTGGACACAGCTAGTCCATATTGCAACTGAACATTTGTGGTCGCACTGTTCGCGCGTTGGGGCAAAGCGATCACGGTTTCACAGTGACACGTTCGCGCCAACTGCGCCAACTGCGAAACGAGATGGTGGCGAGGTTAACGCAATGCAGCATGCATATTCATACGTCATCGGGATAATCATCGGTGGATATTATCGGTGTGCGTTTTATAACGAATAGGTGGTTTGACGGGTTCGTCGATAATTTATTTATATTCTGTTCGCCCCGTCCAAGTGCTTCCAGTAATCGAACGCACTGTTGCTCGTTGCTCGATTCCCTACCGTATTTTCGTATTTCGATCATCGCGGAAGGAATTTTCAGCCATTTCAAAATTCCTCTCCATCGTCTAATTGCCGTAGCATATGTTCGGTAAAATTGATTTTGCAAACATTTGTTGTTGTTAAAACAATGTTCAGGTTCGTATCAGCGATGGCAATTCGTACACGGATAAATGAAATAAAACCCACGATTCTTGCACACCGAACTACGTTTGCATGTTGTTTCCAATTAAAGTTAATTGCTGTTGCTCGTTTCATTCGGAGACACTTTTTACGTGGCAGATCTGCGCTTGGCCGGGCCACGAAAAGCATTAACGCACAGTTCGAGAGCTGCGAAAACGTGGCCAAGACACAGTTCCAGCTCGTTAGACTACGCCCGGAAAACTACTCCCTTCCGACACTTTTTCCGTCCACCGTTCTCGCGGAAACGGTTGCTCGCGCAACCGGCCGTGGTTCCCCATTTCTTCATTTTTCTCGTACGCGATGTAGGTTACAACGCGGTTTGACCGGTGCGAGGAAGTCGAAACAATTTTTTTTTTCACGTTTCAACCCTATCGCGAATCTTCCTCGCGAGTACTGTTGCCGATGGGTGGTCGCGTTGTTATTCCAGTGGATTTACCGTTTAAGAGGAAAAATCATGGCGGACTAGCAATTAAACCGACACGGATTCCGCGCACGTTTTGGCTGCGGCTGATCGACGGAATCCCGGGCGCATCGAATTTATCGGCGTTTTATGACGGGTCGTGTCGCGTTGTTCGAGTCTTGGGCGTCTGTTTACGACGTCACGTTCGGAAACCATTTACGCCGGTGTTGCACACGTCGCCGATCATCCCCTTAATGGAAAACGTCGCGGCCACGGAGGGCCTCGTTTTTCACGATCCAGGGAGACGTCCCGTTGTCGACCGGGCCAATCTACCCCATCTACGGTAGGAACGAGTGGAGGAGCCAGCGACTGCATTTTCGTGTCGTCTGGCACCTGGACCCCAGAGATGCAGTCGGACGGACGGAACCGAGTTGTACGCGTCCTTTCTTCCGACCGGGAAGATTACGTCGCTTCGGATAGCTCGAGGTGAAGAATTTTTCCTTGGAAAAATACAAAACGACGAGAGACTTCGGAGACGGGCAAAATTCTTATTTAGATATAAATTTTAAATTCGATCTTGCGACTTTTGCATTTACAGCAAGGCTGGTTCGATATTTTCATTTTTACAAAAATCTCGAGAAACTTTCAACCGCCTCGTTCGGTCTATCGTAACGTACAATCGATCGATGGTAAAACGCTAGAGACGATGTTCTCCGCCAATTGGACCCTAAACGCGCGATTCTGTGCGCCAATTCGTCTCTCATAAGCACCACTTTGTGCCAGTCTGCCCGATAAACTCGACAGTTGCAATATCGGGTGCGTTATCGTCGAACAGCGTGCCAGTCAACGAGCACTCGCGTAATAATTACGTAATACTGGCTGCCGGCTGATTGATTTCTTCGAGCGACTGGAAACTGAGCCGCGGCAATTACTCGACCCGGCAGCGGGCCGCTCGAGCTGTTTCCTCTTTCCGAATTTCATCGTGTCGCGTTGCTTCCTCTTCCGTCGCTCCTATTCCTTCCTCCGTCTTCTTCCTTTCTTTTTCTTCTTTTATTTCTCGTCGCAGCTGTCTCCTGTATCCTCTACGTTCCTGTTCTATGCCGCGGAACCGCTCGCTAATTCGTATTCATGGGAGTGAACGAACAGCAGCTCAACTTTAAATTAGCGTATCTTGTAGAAACTTTCTCCTACTTTCCTTGCGGAATCAATCCCTTTTTTTCAACTTACATCCATTCTCCTGTAGCCTAATCGATGTAAACTCTTCTCTTATTCACTTATTATATTTTATTTTGCACCTCAAGGCCTGAAAGTTTACGTCGAATAAAGCGTAACGCGACTCGAAACGAAAAATCTGGCGTTTCTACGAGTCTCTAATTCGAATTTTGTTCGATTCAAAATTCCAGCTAAAGTTTGTCCCGGTGTTGCGTAAATAAAATTCATTTCCAGTTCCAAGAAGCTGTGCAAACAATGCAAGTACCGTAATCTCGTTTTTGCCCCCATTAAGTGGCACGAGTAAACAATTACTCAAACGCGTCTTACATCGCGCGCCCCGAGCCTCGAATTATACCATAGCCATGGGAACAACAACGTATTTCGCACCAAATACTAATTTCTCAGGGTCGTTATAAGCGACCGCGACGTCGCTAACGCGCTACCGACTAACGACTATAAGTAACTATTACGCAACGTTGCTAATGGACCCAAACACCGACTATAAGAACGAACGCGGAGGAAACGGCACCAAGACGTTTTCCAGGTGCCCACCCCGTTCTTAATCTCGTTTCGCGTTCTGCTACTGTTTCGCGAACGACCTCATTAACTTTAAAGGTTCGTTAACGTAAATCATAGAATACACAGTCGTTACGGGAGGCTTTGGGAGACCAATTGTCTCCGTATCGTTCGTCGTCACTAGCCACCGCGACGTTTGCATTAATGTTACGATCTCCGGCCGCCGTCGTTGCACTTTTCGAATCGTCTTGTCCTCTGTTTTCCATTTCTTCGGTTGACCTATATTACCGGCCCTGGAGTGCGGTGATTCTCGTTTTCGAGTACGAATGTTTCCATCCAATTTTCAAACGAAGAAAACTGTCTCCCGAGCCGAATATACCGCTGATATTTCAGCGCTTGTAAGCGTATAATCGTGTCGCGCTTATCCGAGATATTCTAATTGGTTCTAGAAGAACGGAAACACAATTGGATTTCGGAGTGTGCGACTAGCTGCGCGCGGTTCGTCGTCTTTACGCTCGGCCCAGGAAACGGATGGAAAGGTGAAGTTTGTAATATTCGCTGAAAGCCTGATGAGCGACTAGATGAACGATTCGAGAGGAATAGCTGGGGCAATCGCGACTGACAAACCGAGAAACACGTAACGCGAAAGATGGATAACTCGCGATAGACGAGGAACGACAGGGAACCGGCCCGTTTTGCGTCTATTCATTCATCTACTCGTCCAATCGGTGGCCATTTTTGCCATTTTTGCCATTTTTGCCATTTTTGCCATTTTTGCCATTCTTGCCATTTTTGCCATTTTTGTCGCCTGATGTTGTCCGTGTCCACTTTCTTTGCATGCCGTGAGCTTTATCGGCCATATTGACGTAGATAAAAATCCGGAATAATCACGGCTGGGGAGCCGTATATCGCATCTCGACACGGATTACAAAGTTTCGATTAACGTTCATCATTTGCTTTTCACCGAATACTTTTAGTTTTCATTTTATAATGTCTCCAAAGGACCTGGTTTATTTGTAGCCAGGCTAGAATATCTCCGTTAAAACACAGATTCCCTTTGTATTCGCGATTAACTGCTCGTCGAGCAATTTCTCCCGCGTTGTGAAAAGTAGAAACCGTGGCAGCGTACACCGGGACAAATTAATGCAAATGCCAGAGCGCTTCCCAACAGCGCCTGTTCGATTAAGATCTCCCGACACCGTCGCGTCGGCATAGAGATGCGCGCCGGAATCCAGGAAACTTGGAGCCCCGTGCAGCTTGTATGATTGATCATTCGAGTTAAATCTAGAGCACGCTCGCGCGCTAATTACCGGCTGGCGTGTCACGAATGAAATTATTCGATCGTTTAAGCGTTCGACGCCGATTAGCCCACGGCGCTTCGAAATACCATGGGGTTGGTACATTCGATGGATCAGTGTTGCTCAACCTTTTTCGACTCGTCGCCCGCTTCCAACGCATCCATTTTCATCTTTTTCTAACCGATTCTTAATTAACCTATAAATTACGAACAAATAGGTATAATGCATTCCTCGGGGCTACAAGATAGAATCGAGCCAAACCGCCACCGCCGCCGACACTGCCGCCGCCACTACCGCAGGCTACGGAAACTTTTTCCCTCCCCACGGGGGAGTCTTTAATCCTGTCGCTGTTTATCTCTGTTAGTGCGAGCGGTGTAATTAGAAGTAGCGAGTATCCTGGGCAGAGAACACTCGAACCCTCCGCAACGTGGCACGTTTTCCCGTATACATATACGGGTTGGTCCAAGATCGTTGGTCGCGTATCAAGGTAGATGCGATGGATGCCTCGCGATCCTTGCCATCGCGTTATCGGTAACACAAAAATGCACACGTTGAAATCTCGGCTCGACAACGAGAATTTTCATGGTTTTCCGATATTTCCTGTTGCGTTCGTGACTGAACGAAGAAGAATATGCATATATATAGAAGAGGCAAAGGTTTGAAATACGGCGCTAAGGGGTCGTTAGTTCGCCACGGAATTTCATCGGATACATACTTTGGATACATATCGCGTATTTACTGCAGCCGCTTCCCCGAGAAGATTTCTCGCGAGGTTATTTCAATTCGATACCCTCCCGACATCGAGATATTTCGTGTATCGGCCGGTGCTCCCGATAACGTATACCTTGCCTTCCTCAGACCTATCATCTTTATGCGTAGGATGGGTGTGATGTACGAGCTCGACTTCACGTTTCTTTCGCGGTGCAGATAACCGTGAACGTGTACCCGTGCGCGGAGAATTTTCTACCACCGAAACACACCAGAGCACTCGAGCATGAATGCGCGAGGCTAGCACCGCTGCGCTCCAAGTATATCGCCTGGCTTCCCTGTATTGGATGTTTCGCGAAATATGGCCATAATTTCGGACACGAGAATGGCCAAGTTAATATTCTCGGTATTTAACCGTGCGATTAATTTACACTCGATTTACCCGGCTGATCGTTCAGCTACGATTTCGGAATGCGCTACGAATCGAACGCAACGTTGAATACATTTTTTAGCGGACTGCGAAATATCGAAATTTTATCGAATTACTCGACACCAAACACAGAAATCGATTCGACGTGAACGATTAGCTCCATCAAAGCTTGAATCTCGATCGTTTCCGTAACTAGACGATCTTTCGATCGAAAGTGGCCTTCCCGATCTCGGAATGCGAAACACGATCTACCGCGGTGCAGCAACACGTGCCTAGCGATCACGCTCGTCTTCCAGTGAACCTGGAACCTGGAAGGTCGTCTTTGTCCATGTTGCGCGATGCGCGCAGCTGCATCCGCGACCAACGCGTACGTGACAGGACTTCGGAGGCTGTTCGCGGTTCGCGCGACGGAAAACGTGCGTCTACAGGTTGTTGGTTTCTCGCGAAGTTTCGCTCCGCCCCCCCCCCCCCCATCCCGGTCGTACCGTGCAAAATTAATTCGTTATTTCGTATGCGGAAGGCTGAATTAGTAAACTGACCGGAAATAATCGTGTCTCGCTTCCGAGGGAGCTTTTCGATCGAGTTGTTTAGCGTTCAGCGACCCGTCGGGGTCGTACCCGAACGAGTCGGTCGAATAATGGCTGTAAAAGATCCAGATATCGATGCTATCGTCTTTCGTTGTAGAATTAATCTACCGATTGAATATAGATCAAACAAACAATAACGTTATCGCCAAGGGACCTAACACCAACATCGAAACGCGTGTCGGGGAGATCGGAGTATTCGAACGATACTCCGTGTACGGAATTAACGTCCCCGTAGAATAGTTGGCCAAGCAATACCGTTATCGTCAAGGAACTTAACTTGTAGTTGGCGTATCGGAGCATGTACGAATTAAATGCATCGATAAAATACGACAAGTAACTTGAAATCGTACGTTATGTTTCACTCGTGGGAAAAATACGTGAGAAAAATGTGACTTTTGAAAGTGGAATGAAAGTACGAACTCTGGATCGCGAAACGCGTTGCCGATCCGTGACGAATCGCGATCTATTTAATAACGTCGCATCGGATGGTTCGGGTCGCCCTGAAAGATCGATCTCCCCTATACGTGTTCGAAAAAAACACGATAGTAATCAGGCGGTTTCAATCATCGAGTCACTCGGCTCGATGCACCTTAGCGTCCTTTGTTCGATAGTTCTCGACACACCGTATCTTCGAGCATCGTAGATTTAATCAAAAGCTCGTATACATCCTCCGCGTTCAAATGGATATACACGATGCACTCCGAGATGGAGAACTCAATAAGGAGCCGGCGAAGTGACTTCACTTTCAAGAGCTACAGGGAGAACATTATCCGTCCTCGAGGAGTATGCGCGTGCTTCGTATCGCATCGGTACATTCAATTTCTTATTACAGTGTCGTAAAATATGCACGAATTCTCGATTAAGAATCTGGAAACTTTCCAATTTGTAACCAAGTAAATTACACGAAGAATATTTTCTCGAACTTGGCGAACGATGAAAATTTGAAACGTTGCTCTCGACGCGGTTAAAGTAAACCTCCGAACGATATTATTCGACGCAACCGACGAGCTATTTTCCTTTTTCCGATGCAAACAAACACCGAGCATTACACCGATTGCATTTGTTAAGAGCCTGTTGGGTAACAGCAGCTCCCTTAATAGGAAGATTACTCGAGATTCCCTCAAGACATCACCCCCTCTGTCTCTAACGGATCCTTCGTCTACAATACAAGTGGACTTCCACGTCCATTCGGATTTAATGCGGTTCCAGGAGTACTTTGTGCAATTAGCTTTCGATGGGCCGCGCCGTCCCTTGTTGCTCTTCAGTTTCATAAATTTCCGTAATTGAACTCGTGGAATGGAACTGAAACCGTAAATAAAAATCGACCGGACTGTCTGCGAAGAATTCAGCTTTAATTGGGTAGGAAATACTTTCGGTAATCGAGGCGGAAAACACGAGGGTGATATCGAGGGAAGGACGCGATGAAAAGCTTCGAACGAGATCGATCATCCTGTACAAAATAATATATACATGACTCCTTACTCGAGATATATAATAAAATAGACCAACGCTTCTGCACTCGATGCGATCGATCAGAAACCTGACGCACGCGCCACCGTAAAACAAGAAATCACCGGAACGGAGAAATCCTATTAGCTATAAAAATTTTATTTCCAACCGCGTGAATTATCTTTTAGAAATATGGAAGCAACGAAACGGATATCAATTTCGTGAAACAACAATGGAGAATTTCATTTCGGAGATGCGAAGAACCTTTTGCGATTGATGCGACTGTGCAGCTGCACGCTAATCGCGAGTAATTTTTAAAAACTTTTCGAGAAAATGTCCAGGCATCAACATTTTTGTTCCGACCGGAAAGTGATATTCGTCTCTTGATAAAATTTTCATGCGGAGAGAATTCGAGACTTACCAGCGTTCGTTACTCGGCGAATCTATTAATTAATTTCGCGATGAATATTCAGAATAATTGAAAGCTTTCTGCAACGGAATCCTCTGTTTCCTCTCGCGTCGCCTCTTTCATCTTTGTGTCGCGATGATGTACGGTAACGGGACAAAGAAAATTCGTAGCCTGATTATGCAGCGGCGGGGTTCTAGCTCTCGAAGCTTCGTTCTCGAATGGCGCTGCAATTAAAGAACAACGAGAAATGGATGAAGCGTGGAATACAGAATCTTTGATGAGCCGTGTGACTCTCCGTTCGAAATGTTTATTGCAAAAGTGCTTTACAACCTATCGGAATCGAAGAGCGACAAATGTAACTGAAACTCTTTGCACCTGATATACGCTGGCTCTTCCGTAACGAGTGATACGATAGAGGATGATACATTTTTTTATGCGACACAAATATCCGGCAACGTCAATTCGAATAGTATTCGAGTATCTTTTATTTGAATTATAAATTATTCAAATAGTTTCAGCTGCTATAAAATTCAGCGACGAAGAAACGATTAAAACTCTTTCTCGGCAAACACATGTGGAAACTTTAGTGGAAACGAGTGGAAATTTGAATATAAACGGGAGCACAGAGGAACCGAATCTCGTGACCTCGATTATCGGTGCAGCGAGAGTCTGATAAGTCGGTGCTTCGAAGCTTTGAATATCGATACCTCGACATTTTAATACATCGATATCCCAAAGCATTAATTATCGATACCACAAGTTTTAATAAATCTTAATCTCGCGAAAATTACGACGAATCATTCTAATTGATCAACGCGTAATACAGTTTTTCTCTTTTCAGAGAAATTCGTAGCATTATGATTGTTTTCAGAAAAAAAAAATAGCCGCGTTTACCATTCTTTTGTTTTCACGTTTGAGTTCTCCGGGCGCGGGCGGTCGCGCTAAATTTTTCATAAACTGCTCCTACCGACTGGAAACATGGACGGCACAGTACACCGTGGTAATCATTTCTGAAGTGAGAAACGCAGCGAGCACAATTAAAGCTTTGTCTGGTGTCAAACTTACTGGCAACAATAGATTGCATCTTTCGGGCAACGTGTTCGCTAGAGCCGAGCGGTGCGCGGCTTCGATGGAGTTCCGATGAAAACGCGCCCCAGAAACGACATGTTTCCTTCAGTTGGTATTACAGTGACAAACCTGTGTTTATCAGGCCGTTCGAGTTGCGAAACAGAGACAGGATTGCAAAAGTTTCGACTCCGAAGCGGTAGCAATATTTAATAAAAAAAGTTCCACTCTTACTTCTATTTAGAATTTTTTAGTTACACTAGCTCCGAGCAAACGGAAACTAGAAACAGCGCTGCTTTTAAATATAAAATTGTAATTAAAACGTAAAGTCCCCGAGCGCGTTCGAGCGCGTTCGAGCACGTTCGAGCACGTTCTCGCTCGAGAAACACGCGATTCGAAATACACTCGAGGTTCCTCTTCGAAGTTGACTACCTTTGAAATGCGGGAATATGGCTTCGTTCGCGAAACTTTGAATATCCTCTCGAGGCATTGCAGCGAACCAATTCGCGCGGGAACGATTCAAATATTCAAATTGCGGACACCGTGGATCGATAGGTGCTCCAGGAAATAACGAGTCTGTCTATTCGATTGTTAACGCCGCTTATGGGCCAAGATAGCCGCGTAATTGCTCGAGATGTTCGGTTGGACGAGATTGGCGGAAAAAATAGCGGGGACAACACGTGCTACCGGCACGCTTTTGTTCCATCAAACTCCACACCGTGGAAAACTGGCATCGACATCGAGGAAACGTTTACCACGCAGCACCGCGGTCGGTAGAGCCCTTTTGGTTGCCGGGATATCGTGTTCGCGCGTGAGTACGTATAACGTTTGACTGCGTGAAAAACGACCCTCGAGGCGACGCGACGCCGACGCGTCGATGGAAACCCTAACGTGAAAACGAGTGCGTGAAAATGAGAAACTTTAATCGTCGCCGTCTTTCATATTACCTTCCGACAGAAGGAAAATATAACGAGTAACAGAGATACTTTTGCTACGTATTTCTAGTTTTCCCTTTCTACGGAAAGGACTCGGTGTCCGCTTTTAGTTTCTAATTAATTTTCTCCGTACAAACAACCCCGTGTCTTCCAATAGCCACCAATTATCCAACATTGTGTCTGGCTATCCCACGTCCGGCCTATGCAACCCGTTTTCATTCAATTTAATTAACTATTCAATTATCCATGCAATTAGTTTCCACGCAACAATCTACGCATCCATTAAACAATTGCGATTCAGCTGACACCAGACGAACGGGGAACGTGGAAAATAAAATTAAATCACGACCTGGTTTAGAACGGTTGCGTACCTTCTTATGGGCTTTTATAAAATGACTACACGTCGCTTACGGTGATGTAATTAAATTATAAGGGTTAAAGTGGGTCACTTTGAAAATAACCGTAATACCGACTCGTCGTTTTATTTTATAATCTACCGTGACGATGTTGTTTATTTCTTGTCAGCGATTATTCGACCTCGACTCGCTTTCTGTCTCCGTCACGGGGTTTTACGATTTTTCTCGATAAACCCTCATCAAATCTGATACCAACGACTTCTGGTCTCACGAAATACGGTATCGATGAGATTTCAAAAGTACCAAATCTTTGATACAGAGTCATGAGTGTCTAGAAGCGTTTAAACGGAAGCGTGGGAATCTCTAACGACAAAACGTACCCAAAATTGTTCCGAATGTCACGTCAGGGGCGTAATTCAATTGAATCGTAGCTGAGAAGCTATGCCAAGAATAACGATGAAAACTTGTATAGCCAAAGTTCCCGTTTAATTAAGTTCGTTAAAATCGTGTTTAGAGGGCATCCTAGACGGCTCCTATTTCCATAATTTACCGAATAGAGACCGCGTGTACGTGTCTCCTTTAATTTGCTTGCTTCCGAGAAACAATGGGATACTTCTGACTCTGCGGAATTGTAAGAAACATTTTCGCAAGGCGAGACTCGACTCGACTCGACTCGACTCGACTCGACAACGTCGCGCTAAAAATTAATTGCACGCCCGCCCCCCCGGTACATTTCATGTTGCGCTCATTCAATTTATTTCACCTGCATTTTCCTCTATTTCTCGCGAAACTCTTCTACGGTTAAGCTGCGATGCATTTTCTCTGCGTGTCTGTGCGTTTTGCTAGACGTCGAAATTTTTGTCCTCTTTCTCCAAGAGGAAAACTGCCTACGTTATTAAACCAAATTTGGAACCATGTCTAAATTCTATCTAAACCTCATCCTCTCGGAGGCTCTGACAGCCTCTGCTGCCCACAACAGGCCAGTTTTCGAAATCTCCGACCTTTCAAGCCTCGGTATTATGCAGCATCACCGTGATAATCAAGCCCTGATGCGCGTTAGCGTGCGCCACACGCTATGTCCAATATAATGTAATCGATTAGGCTGGGTATCGTCGCTGGAATCTGCAGCCTACAATTTTCAGATTGCAGCTACTCGCCTCGCATACTAAACGCGAGGAATAAAAATTGACCGTCGCGCGTCGCTCGCGATACGTTGGTTCTTTTGTCGTGTAGGTATTATTCGAAAAGAAATGGTAAACGTACGCGATACCGTTGGGTTGGTTCGGCATGGCTTCTGCGCTTCTTTTTCTCCCCTAATTAACTAATTAGCAATTGTGTTCCATCGGTGAGTGCATCCCGAAGGTGACGCTCGAGGCTTCGTTCGGTCAGCTCTCCGGTTGACCTCGATTTTCGCGCCGCGCCATGCTACGCGGCGAAATGAAAAGGCTGCAGGAGAGAGTATGTAGCGATAGTTCCTCGATTCACCTTTCAATTTTTGATTTTTTTTTTTTCTGCAATGAAAAGCGTGGCGCCAAAAATCCCGCGGATTTACGGATTTTCGTTCAATATTTCGAACGAATGCCATCGATCGTTAAATCCTAGTTCGTTTAGGAACCCTATTTTTTATCTTCCGATTCTATTGGCTTTCACACGCATTCTCTATGTGCGAGCGCCCGTACACATAGAGTATATGTTTGCAGGTGTATATATACATACGGAGTGACCCATTTAAAATATCTCCCAACGATTGAAAAGTTTCGAAGAAAAGCTAAATGGCTTTGTTAAATTATAATATCTTCGGAATCGTGTCATGTGAAACTAATTAATATTGTGTGGAAATAGAACATGAAAATAAAGAATATTGAGCCGTTTTAAACGGGATAATTGGCCAAAGTAAACGCATGGTTTTGTCATCGTGTTTGTCCAAGCGAGAGAAAATAAAATCGAGGGAAGCTTTGGCGATGTGCACTGCAGTTTCCGTTCGTGCTATCGAAACGTGTGCTCGTAAACTCATCGTGCAATTTCCAGATTACAAGCAACGGTGTACAACGCTGTCGCGTTAAAACTTAAATTATCGACGATGGCGCTAAGAAGTTTTCGCGTAACCTCGTAAAATCCTCCTATTTTGCAAGGGGAACCAGCCGAGACTGTTTATCGTCCTTCGCGAAGAGGGGCTTTTACGCTATCCTATCGGTTTCACGGCAGCCTTCTGGAATCGAACAGTGAGTAACTGTTCTTAGAGAAAGTGACTGGAAATGAAATTCCGCTCATCTTTGCTGGTATCCGCACTTTTCTCGCTCTAGAAATTGATAACTGCGGCGCACGCCTTCTATCGGGCGATCTCACGGCACGCGCGAGCCTTCTCGCGACGATTAAACGATGCTCGATTCGCCTCAAAGAGCGTCCCTAGCCTCGATTCGTGCGTTCGTGATTGTTTCGAACGAGTGCCACTCGCCTTAACCGTCGAACGTGACTTTTACTTAACCAGCGGCAACCCCTTTTGTTCAGGCACGAAGAACCCAACGGGCCGTCGACGTCGCGTCCAAGTGCCGTAGACACCCCGTCTTTCTCGGCCCACTTACCCCTTCCACGATGACCCGTAGTTTGCCTTGTAACCTACCACCACCTGGAAGAACGTGATCGCTCCGTAACGAATGAATTTTCGAAGCGAAGCTTGTTTGGTAATACCATACATCTCGAAAATACGATACACCAAGCACTCGTTACGTTTTCGATAAAATAACTTGCGAAGAAATGTTCCAAGAAACTCCATATCGACGAGTATCTAGACGGTCGTTTGAGTATCTTCCCAGACGAAGTTGAACGTCGGATTACGTCGGAATCCATCGTTACCGCAAACACACGGAATATTCCAAGATCGTTTACTCAAAAACGAAAAGTGCGTCGAGATTTCTTCCGTTTTCTCTAACTTTCTTCCAATTTTCTTATCTACAATTTGCTAGGTAATTAACGTAATTTGTCCAACTCGAGTCCGGTGCAATTAGTTTCCAAGGATTTTTCAAAGTCTTAATACTCCGTCGTTATCGGAATGGGAGTGGGATGGGTCCGATCGTCTGGGATTACGGAGGTTCCGTTGTAAATCGTTGGAGAGAACAGTGAAACACTGAAATTACGAGGTAAAAAACAATGCCGTGGAAAAAGGAGGCTACAAATTTACTGCAGTTTCGATCCGTGTGTGAAACGCGAAACTAGAACTTATAAAAGTATATCGAAATTGTTCCTTTTACGGATCTTCCGTTAATTTGAGTGCATGGTTTTAAGAGTCGGTCGATTTGGCAGCGTTCGCAGGGTTTGGTGATCCATCGACCACGTCTTGCGTGTTCTCAGACGCATTAAAATTAACCAGACAACCGAAGAATTAATCGCCACCCGTCGAGACACGAAACACGTCCGTGCGAGTAATTATTTCGCGGTGGGGGTAGATGGAACGAAGAGGCGAAGAGGGTTGGCAGCTCGCAGACAACGGAAGCGAGCCACGCGAGAACGGAATTCCAAAAGAACTGAAAAATTAATTATACGGGCAACGGTTGGACACGAAGGCGGCAAAGCGGCTTAAATTCTTCATGGGGTCTCGTCACGCCACTTCGCCACCCTTGGTTTAGTGGCGTTCAATCCTCCCTGTCGTCATCGACCGCGGAAGGGACGGGACAACGGTTTCATGGGCCACTTCCTCGAGACGACGCGATAGATGGTCGTTTAATGCACGCGCCTAATTATCTTCCGGTTACCGGCGAGGGGTTGCGTGTCTACGATGCCTGTACTTATCCGTCCACTGACGTGTTCCACGCTGTGTGTATACGTTTCGCCGCGCCGCGTCGAACCGATCCGATGCCGATGGCCATCGACGTGTTTGCCTATGTACTCGGATAACGAAGCACCGCTTGTCGATTGGAAGCGGTAAATAAGCTGGAATTCATCGCGCTTCATTTTTTCGGCATTTCGATACGATTTTCAATAAATTTTACATCGAGGCAAAGATCCTCCGTATATTCTTCTTCCTTTCAACGTACGATAAACAGTCGGTTTTATAGCCAATCTTTCCCCGCAATTTCGCGCTATCTTCCGAGTTCCGTCCGCGCCCCGGTGTTCCCAAAACTCTCCAAGGCAAATTTATTCGCCGACGTTAAAACAGTCATAAATCTCACCGAAGTGCTTTTCAGCCAGTTATCGAAATCCGCGGAAACTTTCCCAGCTGCTCGAAAGAATGTTCAACCCGCCAAAGGGTTAATCGCTCGGCCGCGACTCGCTAACAGCCGCCCGAGGATCCGGAAGCGGGAAAGGCATCTCCAACAACGCGGACACAAAGAAATCTCCGGTAAACTCCTAGTCGGGGAGGCGAAAGTGAGAATTTTCGATCGGCCGAAGGCAACTTGTTCATCTGAAATAACTGGATCAAAGTGTTGGGAAGCTCAACCACTCGTGGCAACTCGAAGCGGAGCGAAAGGCTCGGTCGGAAAGCGGCGGGTTGCTTTTTGTTCGATGGACCTCCCATTGCCCGAGACCGTTTCGAATCCACTGTAATCCTACAACCTTGGCGAACGTATTGTTCCATACAATTAACGTACCGTTTATTCCAACTAACACGCGGTTCGGCGAACCGTGCAACGTCTAGACGTGTAGAGGATATAATAGAGGAGCAGGTGATTGTTTTAAGCGTTAAAAGCGAATCAAAGCATGGAACGATTATCGTTCGCGTTCCTTCGTTTCCGAGAAAATCGATTCTCAAGTTCTCGACGTTATATCTTTGCACGATTGAAATCCAGCTCGACGGACGTCGCGACGGTATAGGTGGCAAGATATTTTATCGCGCTCGCATTTCAAATATGTTATATACAAACAAAGCATATGGCAGCTAGAGACACTTAGCCAACTGTGTTACATTTACGAAGAATCGAAAGTCACGTGTAATCTGTGTCGAGCTTAACGCGAGTCGGCACACGACAAGTAGAATCCATAAGCTCGCATCTCGTATTCTCTTTTTGTATATCGAATGCTCGTCGTCTATAAATGGCGACCGTCACGATTCGCGATTAAAAGTACTCTCGACCTGTGCAAACCTCCCCAATGCCGCATCGATTGCCGATTAATAATTGAGCATTACTATAAACGAAGCTTTGCGGAGCCTCGGCCTTAATGTCATGCGTGCCCAAGTCTCTCGAATGAAAAAACTCTACGAACGATTGTTTCGGTTCTCTCGACCCGACCCGACTCGACCGGTCGGAGAAAATTAAACAACGCTTATTGTTAGGCAAACATCGAAAACGAGAATATCGTCGGAAATACACCAGCCGAGTGTTCGGGGCTCGTCTTTAATGCCGAAAAGGTAATATTGTTCGTAACGGGAGGAGAATTTCTAGTTAATTTCGAAACATCTAACCTAAACAGTTCCGAAACATCTGAGACCCTTCGAGCTGCGTTACCGTATCGATCGAGTTGCTCAAGTGTTCGTGGGAGAGTAGAGATTGAATCGATAGACTGTTTACCAGGATGATGGTTCGAGCAGCGATGTTCACAGATTTTCAAAGGATTTGCATGTTGGGGGTAAAGGAGCCTGACCTATGTGGATTAAAAGACAGAGTACGACAAGGTTAGCCGCGTTCGTTAGGGTGATCTTACTGATTCGGCTCTTACTTTTTACATGTTTAAGAAATCCAAGATCGAAGAAGAATTCTCAGGACACGAAACTCGAGTGTATTACGTCGAAAGAATTTTTAGGATGCCTTGTTCCCGCGGACTCTTATTCAATTTTCGACCAAGTATCGTACAACTTGACGCCGGCCGGCGCTGTGCGATTGAACCCTGATGCAAGGACGCGGCGTTCGACAGAAAATTGATATTTTCAAAGCATGAGATCCTGAGTTCGTTCAACCCATCGCATACCGTAGAGTTGATTTCATGCACCGCTTGCTTCGTATGACGCCAACGATCCGAGCCCTTTAACTTTCAGCGGTTACTATGTGGTTACATGGCTTGGCATGCACCTGTGTGGATCCCATGGTGGTACGTGCTCAAAGACGAATCGGTGGTTACCCGGTACGCGCGTGCAGGCCCGCTTGCGGTATCTTGCGTCTGCGATGACTGAAGAAGATCTCTCGTTGAAGCCCCGTATGCTACCGGTTTCCACCGAATACCCCTTACAAGTTTTCAGCTACGACTGGTAGCAGCGTATCGTGAGACCGTAGTCCTAGCTACCTTGTTACAGTTGTTACGGCGTTATAGATGAAAACTAATCGAGAAATGTTACGCTCTTGCCCGTTTCTCGCTGCTGAGAAAGAAATGTCTACCTTGCGACAACCGTTTCGTTCCGACAACCATTTCATCCTTCAGTTAATAAGTTTGAAGTAATGTACCAGCCAGTGGCAACGCGTGGCCGAAAGAAAAAGGTCGCGCCTATCGTCAACGTATTTGAGCCGTCGCGCGTCGGCGTCGGCGTCGGTCGCTTGTTGATCACATCTTGATATCCTTTTGGCTCGCGAATACGTATGCGATCCGCTGAGTCACGTTCAAACCACTCAGCGCTAAAACTTTTACTTTACTCCCACATCGGCGCGCGGCGTCTTCGGCAGCGTTAATCTTCCTTTTAACGTGGTCGAAACCACGTCGCACCTGCTGCTGGGAATCGGAATGCAAAAAGTATTTTTCAACAAACTATCCGGTATATAATAGTTTTCAGAAAAATTCATTTTTATAAATTATGTAAATATTAACATAAATACATTTTTATTGCAAAATGTTTGTCAATTTTCACGACAATTTGTGTATTTAAACCATAGATCAAACTACGAAATACGTATTTTCTAAAATTTTCTTTTCTTGCATTTCTATAAAATTATCCTATTTATAATGTACTTACATTCTGTGCGAAATGGAATTCTTAAGTGATTTTCCGTTGAATTAGGAAGTTAAGCTTAATATGCCGCTAATGAAACATTTAAAATGCTAATTTTCGATGCCACAATGCGCCGGCTTAAGTCCTGCACGCGCTACATGCGCGGCATTCTTGACGTTAGCTCCACGCCAATCTGAATAAATAAGTACTCGCGCTCTGCATTCGAATACACTCGAAGCTCGCTTTTACCGTGTACTTTGCTTCACGGACAGTTTGAGAACTCATCGCAGCGTTATAATATAATAATTTGCGGATCGGCTATTATAAAAGCAGATTCCGGTATAAAGAAACGACGCGATATTTATATTTTTATTCTTCTCTCGAATCGTTGGCAGCGACTGCGAAAGACGAAAACTCCGGAATAATTAAACGATACAATTTTCTTCCCGTAAAATTTGAATCTCAACCATTTCGTAATTTACGTTTTCGCCAACTTCAAACTCTCCGTCTACTCGGGATTCGTTTACATAGATTAAAACTTCTCGGTTCATTTTAAAATGAATTCGATTTACAAATCAACTTCGGTCTCCACTTGTAGACATTTTCAAACGAAACCAACATCGACTTTCTCGATTTACGTTCTCGCGTTCACGCCACTTCTCGAGAAATGTTTCGAGTAAGACTTTTCGAACGCGTCAACGTTTCAAAAAGCAAACATCGTTAGTTCGAAAGCATCTGGATCGATTAAACCTTCCAGGACCTTTCCCCCAACTTCCCGGATCTCTTTCGCTGGTATCGTTATTTACCCTTACTAATTCCCGTTCCACGAGTAGATACACGCGCGTAGTCGTTTGTCTCCGAGTTTGCGCACGGAACAATGCAATTAGTTACGCAACTTCCGGCGATAATTAAGTTCCTGGAGTCCGGACAGTTTTATTGAGGAGCACAGCCGGTAATTTGCATATGTGTGGCGCGTGGCCAGAGACTAAGGTCAACGTCGAGAACGGGTTTCGGCGCTGGCGCAATCGGCCAGATAGAATTTCCAAGCAGAGCTTTCCGCGCGCAAAGGATTACCGGACGCGCGGAGAGACTCCGATCTGCGGGAATTTTGCGCGTTTAACCCAAGAGCCTCGACTGGTAATTGTGCTAGGGCAGACTTGGCCCCTCAAAGGGGTTGTTCTCGACGTCGACTGGAACGTCGAAAATGCAAGCAGACCCAGTCGGGTCGTCCTGTCGTTTACATTGCACTCCATCGCCACTTACTCGCAGCGTTCGTAGGTTAAAGGTGACGTCGTTGCGCCGTTAAACGTTCGCCATCCTCCGATCCTCGAGAGGCAAAGCGCGAGAATTACGATCGCGTCCGGTCCTCGACGGTGTTCGGATCTTTGCGACGAACCAACGAATTACGACCGCTGTAAATTCGAGCTTTACGGCCAGCTCGAGGGGACCAATCGTGACCATCCGTGGAATACCGTTTCGCGTAGCAGAGCTGGACAAGGATTAGGGAGTACGAGAAACGGAGTAGCCGGTCGACTGGACGCGAGGAGCCTTTAAATTCGTTGCGAAATAGAAACGTGGTCTCGTTTTCGATTATCAACGGAAGCCTAGCTTAAAAATATAACGATGGTAAAACAAAGTAAAAAGGCGAAAGCGAGACGATCGCGCCTTTGAGTCAAAGCGAAGCGTAGACGATTCGCGCATACCCTTCTCGTTTACATTTCACTCGACAACACTTAACAGGTGTCGTCTCTGCGGGTGGAAGCTGATGCCCCTCTGTCGTTCAAACAGCAAAGATAAACTCGAAGAAGACACTCTATCGCGAGAGGCAATTTTAACGAGTACCACGTTCCCCGTACCTCGCGATGCAAATTTATTCGCGGTTTACGTCGATTGAAAGCGGTACAAGTAAAAAAAAAAAGTAAGAAGTTGAGCTAGACTCCCTTTACGAATAGACAACGATTAGTCCACAAACCCGGGAAATGTTTTGTTTCTACAATAGCAGAAATTACCGTATCGTTAAAACGTTTAAATTACCCGTAGACTGGCAAGATGAAGAGATTTCAAAATATTACCTCAAGCTGCTACGGTGGATAGAACGTGGAACGGTTTATTCAAACATTGGAATAGTAAAAACATGACACAGTTTAAACAGATGTTGAGATAGATAATATACGGCATAGTTTACACACATATCGGAACAGATAAAACGCGAGAATACTTTATTTAGATTTTAGGGGCGGTAGAGATTTCTTAAGATCCTAAAAATAGAGATACAGAGTGAGAGTTTAATGTATTTCGTAGAAATCACGTGGTAGCTTGGCGATTTCGTAAATCCAGTTAACAGAGCTCACGGTGACTCGACTCGGCCGGCTAGCTCAGCGAAGGGAACTCACTCGTCCGTTTGAACTAGTCGGCGAGTTAATTTGGTTTCCATAGAAAACAGGCACGCTCTCGTTAGCCAAACGCGTCGAAACGGACACAACCGCGCCGTGGTAACTTGGACGACGAGTCAAGAATACTTGACTCCTACGACAAGAGTCTCTGAAATCGCAACGCTTCTCGCGAGAAAACCTCATGGCGTCCTGTGATTTCTAATTGCGTCCAGTGAATTTCCTTTTCGTGCGAAAGCGAACCGAAACACTATCGTCGTTGATCAATGTCCTATTTAATACGATATGCACCACCCGTTTTCCGTATTATCGACAGCTTGAATAAAACTCGATTCCCTGTTGTTGTAACTACTAAAATGGCGAAAACGGTAAATATTACAGATCGAACGGCACGCCGTGATGTATCGTAGTTTACCCGCAATTAGTTTTCACAAATAAATTCTTTTCGCTTCTATCAAAATTGGTCGGTAAATGTAGGTTAACCGACATCTGGTGACCCTTTCCACGAGCAATATTATGGATCTCGACATTTTTTCAATATTTTTTTCAAAGCAGCACGTACATTCGAACTCGGTGTTTCCACTTGGAAGCATCGAGTTTAACGGACTCGACTTTGGATTCAACGAATCGGTTCAAGTATTCACGGCAATTCGAATGCATTACCGTTTTAGTTTTCGCGAGCATTATAGTTTTTACCCGGTTCTCGCTAACCTCGCGAAAATTGATCGAAGCGCGGCGTTTGTTCCAATTCGAAAATGTTTCGATAGAAAACTAAGTAAGTGGCACTGGATCGATCGGACAATTTTTGTTACTCTTAAAGAGAGAACCGTGAAAGGCTGGAAGCCGATATGTAAAATCGTCGACTGGGGTTGCGCTCAGTTCCAGCGAACCGTTCACCGATAGCTCGTCAATTTTACGTTGACCGGTTTTCAAGACCTAGAGTTAAAACGGTTCACCGAGGATCGGCTATCGATTCATCGACGCTCTAGCTTTTTCAGGGAAAGTTCAACGCGGAGGTTTTTACCCGTCGGGAAGAAATATGGTTACCACTTCTTATCTAAGCGGACTGGAAACGGCTTCGGCGAGCATTGTTGAGACTACGTAAGTTATGCGGTGCTATTCCGATCGTAAAAGCAAAATGCACGACGCACTCTCCTCTTGCTATTTGCACTGCAGGAATACGGAATAATGCGAGAACATGTCGTGTTATTATAAATCTACTTTTGAACCGTTTATTCTGAAAAATTATTCAATCAAACGCCCAATGACTCGAAACGAATAAATTGGCAACGCTGTGGTTCCGGGCATAATTCTTCTTGAGAAACGGAACAGGACATCTGCGACATCCTGCGCGTAATTTCCGCTCATCCAAGTCTAAGGTATCCAAAGTCCGTCAAGGACACTTGAGTAATAACGCGAAAGGCTGTGGGGCTAGCTCAGACGTAATGCGATAGCGTCATCGCGTCGCGCCAGGCCGGGTCCCTTCGCGAACACCCTTTGCGCCTCGTAGCCGTGTTCAAGAGCACTAGCAGGATACGAAGGTTGCCAAGATTAGCGGCGTTTTCGTGGTGTTACGTCCTGTACGTGGCTTCTGGTAATACCGAGATTACGGAGCTTGCTCGTATTGTTGCTTCGCGAAACGAGAGAACGCGTAATTGTAGCGAGAACTAATGAAAAAACTTGGTAATTGCGCGTTCAAGCGTATCGAATAGAAATACTTCAGGGATGGCCAAGTTATTGCTGCAATATCGAAGGAATTCGATCGGGCTTAAAGCCTGTAGAAAAAGAAACGGGAATCTCATCGTAGCTAACTTCTAGTTCCCTCGAACGAGAAACTACGTCGTCGATACATTTGATCACGACGCCGACGTTCCGTCGAGAAATATGAAGAAAAATGTTGAAAGAAGTTGCGGCATTGTTCGGTACGAGTAATGTCCGCTTCGAGAACTGTTAGCAGCAAGTTTCCATCCGCATGGAGAGATAACCTCGTTTAATAGGTTTGAGGATTGACGAATCAAAGTTTGTCGCGCGAGATGTACAAAGTAATTTTAGCTAATCGACGAAAACATTTTAATTTAGTCCAAGAATTTTGCCAACGGAGACGATTATAGCATCGAAAGAAACGCGTTAATTATAAGAAGAACCAGGACCAACGATAAGGACTTTTCGGTGAATCCTAAATCGGGCCGGCCGAAGCGCACGCGCGCCAGAACCAGGAAATTAGTGTTAATGGAGTGTCGTTAGGTTTGAGACGCGGCCAAAGCACGTCTGAATAATTTAAATGACCAACGACCTCCTCCAGGGCAAACTCGGAGAATTTTAAGACGCCTCCTCCAGACGTCGGCGTCGGCTCGAAACTGCCCGGGTTCTTAGAACTCCTGCTTAATTTAGAGCCTCGTCGTCGGATATTTTAATTAAACTCCAGCCGCCCGATAATTCAGCCAAAGAGTCGATAGGGTCGGTGAGCCGTTAACGTGCGTTCAATTATGTATGCTGGAACGTACCATGGAGTGGAATACTGTTTCCAGATGGTGGGCTCTATCGATGATCATGGAAATGGTCAACCAATGATATTTGAAGCGACAGATGCAACTCGAGACAGTTCCGAATAGCTTGCAGGCTCTAAAAGTAATTAACGGTAAACAATATTTGCACGAGAGACGTTAACGATGATTCCCGAGTGTTCGAGTTGTTTTTCAAACGCTCCAGGGGGAATTAATACGAGCCACGTCACCGAAACAATGGTTTGGAAACTTTGGCTTACTTGTGTATGGTATACGACGCTACTTACGGCTAGTAGCATAGCGCCGCGCTAATCAGACATTGCGGACCGCTCAACACGACGCGCGAACGCGACGGGTTGCCTTCGAAACGATGCGATGCATCGCGTTACTGTGTATTTACTAGAATTTATACCGCAGCATTACAGCGTTTATTAGACATCTTGATTGCGCAATAATTGCGCGAAAAACACGATATCGAAAATGAATAACTCTGACAGAAGCTGTAAAAAATTCAGTTCTCGGCGAGGATCGTCCTATCGCGAATAATAAAGACTTCGAACAGCACCAGTCGAGGAGGAGATATTGTTATTCGGGAAGTCGAAAATATCCGTAAGGGATCTTGGAGCGAACACCGATAACATCGAAAACAACATAAACTTCATCCACCTCGTTGAAAGTGACGAGCCACACGCGGTGTGCACAGCTGCGCACGTAGGCACCCGACATTAAACTCGTCGGGAAACACAAGAATCGTATCGGATCTGAAAAGCATTCCAAGCATTGCGAATATTGATTCGATATACGAAAAAATATATACAAAGCGAAATAGTTTTCAACTTTCAAACAAACTATCTCGAGAGAAGTAACCTATCCGAAAGCAGTGCGTTACGTACAACATTGCAGGAATAGATTGTATCGTCTTCGGATTTTCAGTCCCGCTAACGAACAATTCGTTTCGAATAACCACATCGCGAGCGTTGCGAAGCATTCCACGTAAACATACATATGGGTCGAGTGACATTGGAGTCAGTAGATGAAGAATAGTTTCCAGCCATCCCAACCTCGCAATTCTGTGACTCGAAAACACAATACCCGATAGAGGGTTCTTCGAAGTACGACACCGTTGTCAGCGGAAGGTGCATTAAACGCGACGATCCTCGACGTCGACGAGCGGCTCGTCGACGATATAGAACGCCCTCTCGTATACACGAGTTACGTGGAAAGTAGTCGGGTAACCGGAGTAGGCGAATAATGGATAAAGAAGAGAAAATGTACGCAACTCCCGGTGATATTTTCGAGTGGATGGTGAGTGGAAGGGGTCGGGGGAGTTGTTTGACGCCCGAATATCATAAAGAAGCCGAGGGAACCGCGACCCCGAAAATTTCATTTAAATTATTAATAGATTTACCCGCGTAATTGTCTAGTTTCGAGCAGAACAGGTAACTTCATTCTTTCCAGGTTCCGTCGACGATGCTTTTAAGCAACGTTAAAGCTCTAAGTAATGATATTTTTCTCCACAACCGACGCCGACGCGGACGCCGACGCTTCGAGGAAACATCGAATCATCGACGTACTACGAGCAATGCGAACCAAGTTACGTTGTCCTGATTTTTCATTCCGCTTTCTCGCCGATAATACTAAGCGCGTTACCAATTATACGCGGAAGCGATCCACGTTTACATCTTTTATACGTTAATTTTCCTAAACGCAACGTAATCTTATTCGGAGGGGAAATCGTGACCTCGTGCGACCAAAACACGCAACGCGTGTTCCAGCTTCCGCTCGCTTCGATTTCAGGCAGCCTCCGACGGAGAACCGAGTTCCGATGTTAATTTTCGCGAAACCACGAAGCTGGAGCACGGCCAGGCTAGACGGCGCCGGCGTTAAATTAAGAATGGTAATAATGTTGCCAGGCTAATAATTTAGGCCCTTACAAGTACAAGTAGCGCTGGTTAACGGCGCTTTTAGCCGGACCTCCCTCCTTACGCGCTCGCCACAAACAGAGAAAAGAAAAAGGGGGTTTTATGAAAATTGCCAGCAAAGTACAAATGCTTAAATATTCACCGTACGAGAAACGGCACTCGGTTCACGGGGAATGCCACGACCGCGACGTATCGCTTGCCCTAGCTACAATTCCCAACGAGCATTGGCTGCATCGGGTTGTACTTTATCGGCGTACGAGAAACTTGAAACGAACGCGAAGCAATTTAAGTGGCTTTGCGCCATGGACGTTCTCTGAATGCTGGATCTTGGCTGCTCTTGTAACTTCATATCGACAGGCGTCATCCACGATCGATACCGACCAAAGCGAGTTACAAACGAGAATCACGGATTTCCTCGTTTAACAGGCTGGATACGCGTACCTGTTTTTTCATCGTCAGCTGAATAATGACTGCGACTCGTGTCGTGTACCCTGTACATTATTCCATTGAAAAGAAAACTACAGATGCATCCTGCGAATTATATTTTTCCAAGAAAAGAATGCGGATAATTTAATTGTATCGAGGACTAATGAATCGCGCAGCCACTAATGAAACAGGCAAGTTGCCGAGTTTCATTTGAATTTCGCATACATTATAATCCGCATTCGATGACGAGTGTGTTACCAAGCCTTACCAAGAGATCCGGTTCGCGACGCATCGACAGGATTTTACAACGAGCTCCACCATATTGCAAGGTAATTCGCCGAACGAATGGATTCTCGAGTCGTTCGCGCCACTCACTCGGAAAGTAGGGATTTCCGCAAATCGTTCACGTTTCGCGGCGCGGCGCCTGGCGGCGTTTGCATAATTTGCAAAGCCACTTTTTGCAGGGATAAAAAAAACGCTCCATTTTATCTCCGCGAAAATTCGACGAGATAAACGAACGGATCGCGCGAGATATCGCAGCCCTTTTTATGCTTTACACCTTTGTCGAGGTGCCTTTAACGCGATCATAAAATTCTGTGGTAAAATATCTATGCCAAATCAGACAATCCATTTCCATTCAATTCCATTGCGATTCAGCGATTACGTATATTTTTCGACTCCATTTTCCGGTATTTGTTGCAACGATTACATCGATTATTGTTAAATCGATGCGTTCCGAAGAAAGAGTACCGACTAAAACGCCGTTAATGCTGAGGTGAAGCTCGCGTTGCGACGCTGCAACACTGCATTTTCGAACGCATTACGGTGGTAATTCCCCGTGCTCCATTTGCAAAATCTTCCGCAATTAACGTCGCTCGGAGAACCGTGTAAACCTCGCTCGACCGTGAAACTTACGAGCCGGAAGATTTTATGTTTGTAACACGAGGAATTCGTGACCATCGCGAATAACTGACCGTGTTCGACTTCACTTTTCGACTGCTGACCTGTTGAACCCTGGATTCCTTCGAGAATTTCGGAACGGATATACGTATGAAACTTTCGATCCAAGTTAATAGAAAACTTATAGCAGATTATCGCCGCGAGATGCCAGCTTTCGCGGCAACTATCCACGGTTCAACTTGGATCGCGTTCGTTTTTAAACTTTAATCGAAACTTCGCTTACGTTGCGCCTAAGAGGCTCGTAAATTTCCAGGTCACGGACTATCGAGAGCTGTACATTTTTTACGTCCATTAGGCGCTGGCGAGGCTCATGCTTATAATATAAGCCGACGTAGACATCCTATTATTTTCCATCAATGTCGGTAACTCATAACGAGACGGTAATTCGCGGATACTCCGTTCCGAAATTTTATACGTTGTCGGAGGTACGCGAACAGAACGTTTTTTGCCGATAGAAGCTTTATTATTTTAAATGATAAACTCGATTTATTATTCATTTTACATCGCGGAGTCTACCAGGGTAGACTTGGTTGATAATTTATATCGCGAACCATGCATTCAGCCCGCCAGACCGTAACGATTGAATTAATACGAGGAACATTAGTCTTCTACTTTAATCCTTATATTACTCATATTCTCGCCGACTCTTCGTCATTAAAATACAGATTGAAATTAATGATACTTTTATGTCGCGATATGGTTTCAGCCGTATTTCAAACATTCGCTCGAAGGCTCGATATTCGTATCAGAGGTCGTTTCCCCAAGAAAATGAGTCGAGCAGAGATTCATTGGGAAAATAATTATCGATTGTAGGAAATCGTTTTAACGGGAGACTATAATTAACGAGTCTTCCTTAAAATCGGAGAGAAATATTTCTGGCAACGTGCGCTGCGCGCTAACTTAGCGAACACGTTCAAACACCGACGCGGATTTATCGCGCGGAAGATACATAGCGCGAGTTAAAATTTCGCGGCACGTTCGAATTGATACAGTAGAATCCTCGACAAGAATGTAGAAGATAAAAGGGGCGAAATTCACTGGTTATGAACAATGAGAAATATTTCACGTCCAAAGTTAAGGTGATTAATCAGAGTCAACTACGATTAAGCGTCTCGGAAGGACGATGTTTGAAAACGACCACTTCCGATTGTATTTATGAAACGATATATAATATTGTTAACAGTGTTTGCCACGCAGGCCTGTTTCACATTTTTCTACGATATTTGCTCAGCGTTGCGTTAAGGACCAGAGGCTCTACGAGAAGCTCGAGTACGTCAAACTCGTATCGCAGCTGTGACCAAGCACAGCTACAGCCCTTGAAGACTACTTGTACGAGATATCAATGCTTCACCGACAAAAAGATTCTTCATTTCGAACGTGGTGTGCGAATGCCAATTTCAATAATTATGCACTTTAGCGCGCGTCCAATCGGAACGATCATGTTCGTCGGACTCGTTCGGTCGGACGCGACGCTGATCAGTGCGATTTAAATCTTTTTACGCGTCGCGCGAACCAGGAAGCGATATTTTCGCTTCACAGCTTTTTTACCAGCGACGCCGCGGCGTCGACGTCGATTAATTGGCTTCGAAGTTTTATACGCGTGGCGCGTCACGCGACTTTACCGCGCGGCCGTCGCGATCGTTTCGTCGCTTTGAAAGGCCGCGTCGATCGAAACACGAAACGAAAAGCTAGAAACGTTGTTTCCGAATGTCTCTGATATTGGTTCCGAAATTTACAACTAAAAAAATATCGATTATCGTATACGTAGATGCAAGGTGAGCATTCTATCGATTAATGCAAATTCGCACGTTTTTAAAGAAATTTGGCATCGGTAGCCGAACGTGATTCGCGACTGAAAGCGATCATTAATCGAACCATGGGTGAGATTGGTTTCATCGGTTCTTCCTGGCCGACCCGAAGAAAGAACAACGAGGGTCGTGTCGAATCGCGAAAACGAATAGCTCGATCCGAACATTCGGATGACAGCGGAGTCATGGGTGAATTTTATATAACGAGAGTTAGTATAATCCGGTTATTAGAAGCCCGAGTAAACGCATTTCCAAAACGACGAATATCTCTGTTACGCGAATTGGTCGAATAATACGCAAATTGTTCCCATCGAATTCGTGACATTCTAATAATGCGATAATACGATTGTCTTTGGGACGATTATGCGCGTTGCAGACATTCGAGTTATGGGGACGAAACGTAGACACCGAATGCCAGCGTCGCCTGTTAAATCTTGGAGATTCTTCGACTATGCGAAGCGTACCATTTCCACGCTAATATGATTATTCGAATGGCTTGTATTTATCCAAAATAATATTCATTGCGATAAATTGTAAAACTTGTTCCTCGATCTTGAATATCTAATTTGAAAAATTCACAGCCAGGGAATACGCTCAGGGCGAGGATCGCGAGCAAGTGATTCGACTTGACGACCCTGACCTAGTCGATGATGACCGCGAAAGACCTAAATCCGAAGGCAAATAACGAATGGAGCAATCTTGGACTACTAAATTTGCACTACGATTAGCAAGAGGATGCAGCTCCGTGAGTAAGCTCGGCTTAAAATTCGAGGAAAGAGGAGGAGCCGACAGATTGGAAACTGTTTGTCGACAGGATGAACCGACGGAGTTGTGTAGCTCGATCTAACGGGCTGACGTGATCTGTCTATATGATGAGTTGCGAGAACCCTGGCACCCCGTTAATGAATGTGTGTAAACGGTCGCGAGACCTGTCAAAAGTTTTTGACTTATGGTTACGGCCGCTAGATGCCGATGACGTTCCTTCGAACTTTGGCGCGATTAAACGGTGACCACCTCTAAATAAACAGCCATTGTCCGTTATACCACGATATCGCAACGCGTAGCGAAACAGATAAAGGTAGAAAATTTTCAGTCGTATCATAAATCGGATTTTCAAGGTGCTTTTCAAAGTAAATTGTCTCGTTCGTACCGTACATAGCGATACAATATTATTCGTCGATATCTATGAGATTCGCGCAACGAATCTAATCGTTTTCGTCGCAGCTTTGTAAACGACGGCAGTGCCGTGTCTGCGCATCTCTCAACGCCAAGAAACGAGCTGAATACCAACTAAGAGAAGCCAATCGTCCGGTTCCCGTCTTGTTCGCCGGATGAAAGCCGCCATAGAACCTTGCGCGCACTGGCTTAATACATCTCCGTGGAAACGTAACGCTCCGTCAAAGTGGAAAGTTGTCTTTGAGCTGACGCAAACGCGCGCGTCGAGCTGCGTCCGCGATGAATATGCAACGCGGAACGGAACTTCCACTGGTTCCATTCGATGATTTCGAGCCCAACCAAGTTGAGAGGACTGATCGATTCGCGAAATCTTCGTTAACCATCGATGGCAAAGCGTGGAAGCAACTCGCATTGGAAACTATGCGTTTCACCATCTTCTAGACAATAATGCAACTTCGAATCGAGTACCGACAAATTAAACATAAAATGGCGGACTCGAGCCGAGTCGAGTCGTATCTATCCCTATCGACGTACAAATCGTTCGACTGTGCGACGCGTTTTTAGTTCAACATTTTTTCTACGTTCACGTATCTAACGAAGGCTAACGTCAATGCGATACGTTTGTAAAAGATAGCAGCAAACAAGACATTGTTGCGTTTAAAATCGATCTTTAAATCAACCGACACGATAAACCCAGTCGGTTCTCGTAATCGTGCCTCCGATAACTTTTCGAAACGTTCAATAAAGCTTTCCGTTGAATTTTAACGAGCGTCTCGTTATTTTCACGTTTCGGCGACGAACGAGTGTCGGGAAAAAACACCAACGGGAGAATTCACCACCCCGTGGATTCAACAGCAAAACGGTTTGTCATCATAGGTTAGGTCGCGAGAGTCGATTGCACACCTTAACCCCTATTTTGGCATTTTGAGTAACTCTCTAAGAAATAATGAATTACATTTCTATACATGTATCGAGGCCAAAAGTTTACTCGACAACGATCCATATTTCGAGCGAGCTTCCAAGTTCGTAGTTGTGTTTCCGAATTACCACGATCTCATTACGGTTGATTCCAACCAGCTCTCGAGGAACGTTCACGCTCAAGTGACGCTCGTGTCAAATTCAAGACGCGGAGAGTACGAGCAGAGCACCCTCTTTGGTGTAAATTCTCGAGTCTAACAATAAGACAATGTTACGCTCAGCTGCGAATCCAGCAGGAAATTACCAAAGCTTCTGGTTCTCGTTTCATTTGGAATGAAAAATGGTACTCCAAAGACTATCGTTAGCAACGTTACAATATTTTTTGTCGAGCGTTAGCATAGCTCGAGGGTCGCGTTCTTGCGCTAGGAATCCTTTGCTTTCCCACTTGGACTTTTCGCGACCCATTCGAGAAGCCTTTTCTTTCGACGAGCAATCTCAGACGAGGTCATCGCGCTAGGCAAACGAGGTCTTACGCGAGAACGGCGAGATTATCGGTAGAAGCTGGAAGAATATCAAGCGAGAAGCAACAATCGAGCCGAGGTTCGAAAGCCGTCGACGGAAACGTCCCATCGAACCGCTGCCTTCGAAAGTAGCGCACCGGAAAGAACGATACCTTTGATCCGCGAGCTCATCCAGTTTGATAAAACCGTATAATCCTAAGAGTTTCGAGGTTGTACATCGACGATCGAAGAATGCTGATGAAATTGCAGGAATCGATAAGAAAGCGAAATTCGTGTGGAAAAAGATGTTGGAGCGTAAAGAGAGATAAGGTCGATTAACGTATAATAGAATAATTATTTCGTTCGATAAGGTATAAAATTAATTCGAATTTGTAGCAAGGATGGTGTAATAATAACATTCGTTCAATTACAAAGTTCATCGGGCGTTGAACTTACTCCTGTCAAACTTGGAGAAATTGTGCCGAAAAGAAATGACACGACCTTAGAATTAAGTCGAAGAGAGTAATCCAGAATGTCGAGCAACGAATAAAAGATAAACCAAGTCCGTTAAATACTTGGTAGCAGCAAAGAAAACTCGCGAACCAGCGTTTCTTGCGTATTCGTGACGCGAAGGTTGCGATAACATCGCGTACCGCGATTTCCTGGAGAGGTCCGGGGAATCCATAGATTCTCGGAACTCCTTCGCGTCTCAGGATTGTTTGTCGGCGCGAATCTCGTTGATCGACGCGTTACAGAAACGAGCGACGAAGCAATTCGTACTCACTGTCTTTTACACAGAAAGCGCCAATAATCCAGAGTGGGAAGAGCGGTACGATGAACACGTTCCAATGCCTTGCGTTCGTGTTGCACCGTAGACTCCTCCCAACGTGCAGTCTAAGGTAAATCATGATCGTTCCACGTCAACTATCCGCGGCTCGATCATAGCAACCGATCGCCAAGCACCGTCGTCCACATCGACGATCTCCTCCTCGTTCACGGAGACTGTCTACACGTACCTTCGTCCCGCGTGTCCTTGGCGCACATCTCACGCATTTTCTTCGCGTAAAATTTTCGTGCACAAGCCGGGCAAAAACGAAATCTACACACGCGACAAATGAAACGAGATACGGGAAATCGGATACGTTGTCTCGAAATGGAAACTGCCAATTTGATGTATCGCGACGGAAGCTGGACCGAGAATATACGGACTCGAAACGCGCACTTTCAATCACTTTTACCCCTGGGGGAGCACCGCAGCACGCAATTCCCCGGGATGCAACACGCGAGAATCACTCTCGAAACGAAATCGACAACACTCGCGATTCGAATGCGATATACCGCGGCACGTTTTTCCGTCTTTCTTTTGATTCCTTCGTTCTTCCGATTCGATGCCCTTTCCACGGGCCCGTGGCCTCTGCGACTTTCAAAACTTTTTCCGATTGTATCGTTTATTCTTTGCCAGAACTTATCCGGTGTTTTACTTTCAACGCGATAACGATACTCGAAACAATTTTGCCAACCGAAAGAGAGGTACGGTGATGCGCGCGGACTCGCTCTCGAGCGAGATTTCGCTCACCCCCGATAGTGTATCAGCACCGGGCCGTGGGTTGCACACACCGCTACCCTCGCACAGCTACCGCGGTCGACGTTAGAGTCGCCACTGTCGAGCCCGCTGCCACCACTACCGCTTCTTCTCCCTCTCTCGATACAACCCCACCGTTGCTACCCCTAGTTCCCATTCGGAGAATCTCGATCCCCACCAGGGTGGGCATAGCCACCGCCGCTGTGACATTGGAGTCGACGCGACGCGGCCGCCACTGCAGCCTAGAACAGCCTAGGGCAGCCTAGGGCAGCCTAGGGCAGCCACCGACGTCGCGGGATCCTCGTCACCGTCGTCGTCGTCGTCGTCGTCGTCCTCGACGACGTCGACGTTGCTTCCAAGTCCGTGGTGTTACGTCGATCGAAAAGAGGCCCTGTGTAGTACGCGCCCGCGCACATGCTTTACCTCGCATGCGTATCGAACGCAATGTTCCGTCCTCTCTCTTCCACGCGTCCTTTGCTCGATCGCTTTTTCTTCCTTCCACTCGACCCGCGATGAGCTTCTTCATCGGTCGAGCTTTTCTTTTCGAGAAACGTTAATAATCTTGAAATGCCTGATTGTTTTTTATCACAGGGTGTATATATCGTTTCTTATTTTTTCTCTCTCCGTATCTCTCTTTCTATCTTCCTTTCTCTCTCTCTCTCTCTGTCTTCAGTCCTCGGCTCTCCCTTCCTTTATCGCGGTGCAGAAGCCCAGGGTGCTTTGTGCCAGCGCTTCGCGCTCGAATGCAAAAATTTCCAGCGAGAGAGACCGAGGGAAGTTATTGAAGAATCATGAATGGAAATGACAAAGGTTCGCGTTTATATTAATGCCAGATACTGCGGCGTGTCTCTGCGCAGGGGTAGGTCTGAATAGAGGCACGGTCGAGGATGTTTAATTAAAGAGAGAATTACAAAGTGAAACAAATTCACCTGTTCTCCCTCTGATCTCGCGGCTCTCCGTGGCAACTAGCGCGAACGTTTTTTTCCTCTTAGTCACGTTAATCGTATTTCTACCACCCCTACCTTATTTCCGATTACCATCTTCTCTTCTCTTCTCTTCTCTTCTCTTCTCTTCTCTTTTCTTTGCATTGCTCTTTTTTTTCTATATAAATTAGTTTGCTTAATCCATTCGCTTTGCTTCTCTTCGTTTTCCGTGGCTCCGTTTTAACCTCGCCTCCACGCAACCAAGTTTCCTTCGTGGAAACTCTTACGGTCTTATCTTCTTTTTCTTTTTCTTTTATTCCCGCGAAACTTATCGGGATGTGATAAAAAATTCATAAGAGGAAAAGGTACGAGGTTTCGATAGGTAGGAGACGGTGATACGCGTCTTGAAATGTTGTTAAAATTGATAACGCGGTAACGCGGCGAGGCCAACTGTTTTATTATGGGACTGAAAGAAGTTGAATTTTGCGTTAATGTCGAGTATAGCGTCCCGGAATTCCACCCTCGTTGTTCACGGAGGCACCCATCCGCATTTCCGGTCACGTTTCGCAGCGTTTACCGTCGCGCTGATTCACTGGTTCCGTCTTTCCCGATTCTTTTTAGTATTTTTCTAGTTCTCGCTTTGCTTCATTGTTTCTCGATACCCTTTCCTCGCTGCAGGTGCCTCCCTTCTTTCATCTACGAAATGCTTTTCTTGTTCTCGTTACTTATCCCGACGACGCGCTATAATACCATCACGGGACCCGAGACGAAATACAATTCGGCAAAAAGCAAATGAAAAACATCCTTACACTAACTCTAATCGAATATGAATAAATCGATGCTCATTTTTGTCGTCAGCTCACGAGTCGAGGAAAGGGGATTTGCTTTAATTTTGTCTATGGCCACATTTGCATTAAGATTCTTGCAGAGGTACAAGTGAAGCTGTCCAATTACCGAGAGCGAAACACGCCAATTTTTCTCTATTTTTACTAGTTTCCCTCTGGTTCGTTCTGTTGCCTTTATTTTTCCCTGGAATTCGATAATTATCATATCTTTGCGCTTCCCCTGGCTATTTCTTCGTTTTACATTATTTCCAGGATGCGTTCCGATCTTATCCTTTGGAATTTATATTTGCAAAAATTAAACATGACCTCTTTAACGATAGCGATGCACGCGTGTAAATTGGCCGTATTCGATAAGGTTTCACGATTTTCTTATTTCCACCGAGTCGCTATGACCTTGGCCCGTTTATCCTTTTCTCTCAACGATCCACCATAAATGTTGAGTTTGAAACGAGTTTCACCATTCGAACGAGAAAAGTTTCGCTCGTTGAACGGAAATATACCGGACACGTTCGAGTATCGACGAGAGAAAAAAAAGGAAGTTTGCTTGAATTTTGAATTTGGGCGCGTACGCGTCGCGGGTCGAATACCGAATACCGAATTCCGAACGCGTCTAAAAAAGCGTTGCTGCCAGAAGAAAGAATGGTGAATTAAAGAAGACATATGTTTTTGTTCGATCACTTTCGACGAACCCTTTCTGAATTTTTATAAGATCGTTCCGCTGTATCCCTTTACGCATTTGTGTCGTCTCTTGTTACCGCCCCTTTTTACCTCGCGTTTTCCGTAAATGGGAAACTTTACAGGCGGTAGAATTTTACTTCTGTCGAAGCACACGTTCGAAGAAACGTAAATACTGGCAACGGACAGCTATAAAGTCTCTACGGTTGAAATTTTGCAAAATAATATGAAAGTTCACTTCGCGAGATTAGAAAAAATTCCTCCGATCTATGTATCTATGTAGCATTTCTATGATGTGAAACGACCTGGTAAAGATACTTGTTGCAAATTTGGTATTGTATATTTGATCGTTTCAAGTGTCGCTCGAGACGAATTTTATTGACACGCGACACGAAAATTTACTCCTCTACGAGCAACGTGTTCGCTCGTCAGCGCGTTATGTTTTAAACATTCGTCTTGCCGCGCCCGGAATCTTTGTTCCCCCTCGGTTCCATTTCGCTAACATGCTTTTGCTCGCGAAACTTAAACCGTAACTCATGCATACAAAAAGTGGTTTGTGGAAAAAATAAACCCCCGGGTACAAAGAGTTCGCTTCAGTTCCGCTATTCCCAGCATTTGCATTTCACTATTATTTTAAAGTCAACGGGGATTAATGGCGGTTTGCTTAAAAGGACCGTGTAAATAAAACTAATTCTTTTCGGAACGTGAATGTTTTCAACGAATAGGAAAATCCGAGTCCGAGAGAAAACGTTTCTCCTTCGACTTCTCGGTTCAAAAGAATCCGACGTATGCAACTAAATTTCTTTACTTGTCTTAGTTTCCCATCATTCTTGGGACCAGAATGCTTCGAATAACAGTCGTTTCGCCGAGACAAAGTAGAGTTCTCTCGCGTTATATTGTTCGCAGCATTTTGCAAACACGTGTAACGCGTGTATCAACCCTTAAAGAGAGCTACGATTCTTTATCAGTTTCTGGAATAGCTCAATGTTCGTTCCAAGTCGCACACGGTTATAAATTGTCTTATCGCTCGAAAAGTGCTGAAAGAAGAATCATCTTTGGATAAAACTCTCGACTCACGAAAAAACAATCCTATATCACGAGTTACGATGTCTCTCGACCCTCTAGCGATGGCGTGAGTTAAGGTTGGAGGACACACACGATCGTTACAGAAATTCGACGCGAACGTGAGCGCAATAGAATGTCGTGTAGTCGTTGATTCGCTTCACCTCGCTCGTCACGACGCCGACGACTCCCTCCAAAAATGACGCTCCAACGCTGGACGTGTCTAGCGTTCGATATCGTTAATTTTTCGAGATAAAATCGGCAATTGTAACTTTTGGAAATTTCAGAAGAAAATCACAAAAATCTCGAACCTAAATCGACGCAACGAAAATATTCAAAATTTCATAACACGCAGTCGCGGCTGTATAAAATCGTTGAATCCTCGTATTATAAAAACTGAAAGCTTTCGAAAACTATAGAGAATCGCAATGATTTCAAGATTCGTGTAACGTTCTAGACGTTGGCGTCGCAAGCTTTAGGAACGTTCGATTAGATGAAAAACATGGAAGACGGTTGAAACATTGAACGGCGGTCATTAGAGGAGGGACAGCTCGTCGTTGTCGAGCGGATCGTCGTGTTCCGACATTCCTTGAGGAGATTCGCGCCGAGGCGCGGAATTCTTGACGGATCTACATCGTATTTCGGCCAGAGAAGGTACGGGGACACGTGCTTCTCCGCGATTAACTCTCCGACTTTGAAATTGCAAGCTTCCATAGTAAATTTGACCCCGTAAATTCTCCGTCGCGTTCGAATCGGAATGCATTAGCGCTGCTTTTAATTTCCGGGATGCGAACGCTGCTATATTAATACAAATAGTTTATCCCTCTGGATGTTGAGGTTTTTTCCCTACGCTTTGATCCTCGATTCCGACCGATTCAACTGTTTCGGCTGATCTTTCTCCATTACAAGTTCGAAAATAAATGTAAAGGACTTGCGCGAGTAGAAAAATCATTCGAAATTCGCAGCCATTAAGCTCGGTATTACTCAAGCCTTGCTCGAGGATTTTTCAAGATGTTAGTCACCCCGGCGAACCAAGAAACTGTTTCTCTTTGGAGATGAAAGAAAATTGCTCGCTGTTTAGCCGATGTTACGTTATCGCAACTGCGTGTAACTGACCACCTCATTACCTCTGGAAACATGACAAATTGCCGCACGAGAGGTAATTACCTCGAGGTTATGAATCATTGCTTCAGTCGCGTTCGGTGGCACAGTTGTGATTAGTACACGCGTCACAGTTAATAACGATTCTTAATGCGTAAGAAATATTAGTCTTCGGTGGAGCTGCTTCTCGCAAAACGTAATAATTAATTCAGGCGAAACAATTTCGTCGACGAAGCGTTAATCGCGTTCTACGCTACCACTTTCGAGACTTGCGCTCGTGAATTACTGTACTATAAATCTCAACAATGAGTTGTTGAGCGGAAAAATGCTTCATCTTCTCCGTTAAGAGTAAAAAAAAAAAAAAACCAAGAGAAATTGTTAGAAATGGTTGAGCATTCCGAGCGATTGATACGAGGAACAGGCAACGCCACGGAATCACATTGGAGGAAAAGGAAACGCATTTCGTTTCGTGAAAAATGACATAACGCAATGTCAGAACTAACAATAAATCTTGAGAGATATTACGTAAATGTACGCCATACCGTAGCAACGCCACTGAAAAACGATATATTCCGCCTCTCTGAAAATAGCTTGCGCTCTCCGTTGAACGGAATCATTTTTTATCGACCGATTCGTACACTCTGTAATTATCAGGATGTGTCGACGAAAGACATTATTCCTACCTATATTTATTTTTCTTCTGACTTTTCACGTTCTTGGTTACATTTTGTTTCTAGACAAATACCTCCCACTAATGTAGCGTTGAAATTACACTTGCCGGATCCTTTCAACAGTCATTGATATCGATTTGCCCATGAGAATTATATACACTCGCGAATACGTGCGCGGAGTCCAGAGCTACAGGTACGCGCGCGCAGCAATCCCTGCCTAAACGATAATAACTGGGATTGCATATGCACCTCGGGAGACATTCCCGTAAGCAGACAATGCGTATCGTTGCAACCTTCGATGAGACTCGTGGAATCTCGTTAGCCTGTTGTGTTTTCTAGTAACCGCCTCGCGCAACCCCGGCGGCGCGGGCGTGGTGCGGTATACAGTTATCCGGTTGCTTTTCTAAGTCTTTTTTTGTTTGTTTGTGTTTTTTCAATTTATTTTTTTTTTTAATTGCGCTACTGCCATTAGCAAAATCTTTAGCAGGCAGGTTTGAATAGAGGTACTTGGTTGATATACCATTCGATGATATGTTATTGTACGTTTTTTTGTGAGAAAAATTTATATAATTGTTGGTCATTCGTCTGAAAAGTCACAGTTTTTTAATTGTATCGCCTCTTTGGAATACTTTGTGCACACGGCTATTCAAAATATTCAATTTTCTTAAAGAATACCTAGTGAAACTCTGCGTATACAACGAAAATGTGGTACATTACCTTACAATTCTTCCACTATGCAGTTTTACACGAAGAGTCGATTTATTCTTGCTTTCGATACCTGCCGCGTAAAATAATGGTTTTCACGCAGAAATCGTTGTTACATGCTGAAAATGATACGCAATCCGGTGAATGTTTAAACTTTCATGAATTACGTATTATCCTCGGAATGTGACTGTCTACGCTAAATATTTATGCAATTAAAATGGTTGCGACGTTGCCCGTTCGTGTAAATAATAAAAGATTAGCGTGTTGCAGAATCGTGATGGAATTCTGCATAATTCGCACGCATAAATGGCTGGTTCTTCGTGCTCGACGGACAAAGGGCGAGTTATTTCGGAAATGTCGCCTCGAAATCTCGCGGAGCGACTGCACAGCCGGAGATATTAAATAGTTTCGCGAACGGAAGAAAATCGTTCTCGTTCCTTCGTGACTACCAACCAAGTCGAAGAGAAAAATTGGTTAAATTTAGCGACTGACCGGGTTTCCTGGTTTATTTGTATTGTCGTTTGTGCAAAATTTCGTTTGCGAGCTGAAACTCGCAACAGAAAGAAATTCTACGATGAAAGAATGTTTTATGGATGGAGAAACGATCGCTCTTTGCGGGAAATTAGGTTTTGAAAGCAGTAAATATGAATGCGAAACGCGAGTGTATTGTGCGGGATAAAAGAGAAGTGATCAACTTTTGCAACGCATTGTCGACTTTTCTATGCAATGGAAACGAGTTTGTTATTCATTCTGTCAATCAAGTTTCCAATATTGCAAACATTATGATATCAACTGCGGTAATGCACGTTGAAAGATATGTATGTCTCGTTCCGCTTTGTAAGGAGGAATTTTGCAAAGTTAGATATCTGTGAAAAGCAGAGCTACACCAAGTCGTACGATATATACGGAAAGACTCATTAGTGTGGCATTCCTTTCACGTAACTTGTCTTCGTTTAATTCCAGTAGAAGCAAGAAACGTGGCGAGTCGGTGTACCAAGAGCTTCGATGTAGAAATTTTTACTCAGATATCAGGAGGTAGAGTACGAGTCACGAACGCCGTGAATACATATACAATTTGTTTATGTCTAAAATTTAGCGTGGTCCCGTTTAACTCGTCCTTTTCACGATAAACTCTGCACAGCAAAGTTTGTATTCGTAAAACGGAGCTGTTTTGAAAAGTGTGCGTCACGAATGTATACGATGAACTGTATCATTTAAATCGCATTCGAACATACGATTATTCGAGAACTTGGAGCTATCCGTCCACTCGAAAAACGGGATTAATATGCAATCGAAAAAGTTTGAAATTTGTTAACAACCCTTAATCGTTATTTAAAAATAAACGTAATCGTTGGAATTGCGACTGGCGTGCACGTCGTCGTCGTGTCGTGCAACGCTGGAACGGATTCCCTCGCGCGGCAATGCGTCGCGACGCCGATTTCCGGGGAATCAGATCGAGGGAACGTGACGTCGAGAGCACGGGCCGTAATGCTCGTTTGAAATTCAAAGGCGAGGCGGGTGTTGCGCGCGGATACGCGCGATCGATCGCGGAATCAAAGAAATGTCGCAGACGATATCGAACGCGTTGCCAAGGGAATTATGGGGCCGATATTGTGCCGTAGCCAATCTGTAAAATACAAGGTGCAACGGAAATCGTGATACAAACGCGAACAGGATCATTCCGTGTGCGAAATAAGCCAACCGATGCTTCGATATTATTATCGCTCGTCTACGAAATCCTAATCGGTGTATCGCGTGAATTATTATACGGCATAATCTTTGGCTACCAAACCATTGCTAATTTTCGCGTACCTGTATCGTTCGTGGATGATAATAAAGATGAGAATGTGGTCGAACAATAGGCTGCATCGGTGGCACGGTTCTTTCACAGATTAAAGCACAATGATTCGGTATGTGGCGTGAAATGCAAACTGGAACACGCACTATATTTAATAAAGTGACAAGAGTTACTACGCTGCACTGGGAACGTATCAGACCGCGCAACAATGCACCAAGAGTTTCGTTCTTTAATTCACCGGAAACGAGAAAAAATTACGATCGCGTCGGTGGGAGCTAGCGGAACTTGATATTTCTGGCCAGTGACAGTTTCTCACCGACGAACTTTCGACACTGTGTTCGTTCCCGTTTGTAACGCGCCAGCCTGAAACCGAGAACAGAGGATAGTAACGATTTCTGATGCCAGTCGAAGGGGGAATTCGCAAAACTCTTGAACGAGCATAAACATTTACGGACACCTTCTAAGCGATTCGTCTAGCATACATATGTATGTCGACGATTCGAGAGAAATTTCTGCGACGTCAAAACTTTGATCCAAAGAGATATAACTTGGAAGGTTGAATACGATGCTTTGTTTGGAACTATAAATCATATTATATAATATAATTCACCTGCTGCGGGTATTTCTATGGCGAATCGCAACCGTGTGTTTGTCCACCGAGGCGAAAATTGACCCACTTCCTGCCGCGCAATTATCCGTATCTCCGTTACTTTGTGCGAGGCCCATCGATTCGCAATAAAACGCTTCATTATAGTCGAAAGTACAGAGCAGACGCAACAACTGAATAACGTTAATAATTTGCGTCTGAATTCTGCGTTAAACAATAATAATATTTCCTATGTATTTTAACAGGACCGGGAACCGTTGAACCGATACTTGTTGGCGCGCTATTCAATTATTGCATCGTAATACTCTTGAATAACAATAACGAAGCGCGTTAATATTTAAAAATTATCATAACGTAATTGGATTTTCGCCTGATTGAATAGCGAAGACCATTAATGATCGTTTCTATCGTAGATTAATATCGATTTAAACCGTATTAGCGAGAAATTCATTCCGCATACGCAAGTTAATGGTAAGCTCGTTTAAAGATTCCACGATAAAACGATATCGCGTGAAAGCAATAGCGTGAAAGTATAGGTTTCCAAGAATGTTGATTTTTAAAGAGTTCGAGGCACGTTCACGATCGTTTGCCTGTTAATTTGCTAAAATATCGTTCGCGGCAGCGTCTGTACTCGGCGGCACGTTCAATCTCCTCTTAAGCAACAAATAACCCCTGTGATACGTACTCTTTACGCGTATTTCAGCCCCTCGCTCCATAAAATGTCAGACGACGAGGCAAACGAAAGGCTACGTAGTACGTAGGCAACATAGGGGACGAGAGGTTGGTCTGAACTCTGAACGAAGAGCGAGATACCCGCGAGACAGTCCCCGATGTGACGTTCCTGAAATGAGCTTTTTACGACGCTCGGATAGATGGGGGCAAGCGTGGACGGGCGAGACGGACAAAGAATGGGCACGAGAAAGTTCTCGAAGACCGACGGAACTCGGAAGCTTGCAGCGAACGAAGGAAAATATTAGTAGTCGCGAGGCTGGCTGCGAGGCTGGCTCTCTCTTCTTTTACCTTCGTTTTTCCAACCAGCCCCCTAGCCTACTCGTATTTCCTTCATTTTCGCCTGCATCTTGACCTCCCTTCGTTGCCTTCGCCGATGCCGGCTTCGTTGTTCGCGCTTTTCCCTTATTTTTCTCCCGACATTTTCCAACGGTCTCATTTTTCTTTTTCCGCGCGTTATTCCATTCTCCCACGTAGTGTTTTGTCTAGCTCGGTCATTTGCGCCCTTTTTTTCGTCGTCATCTTTTTTCCACTTTTCTACGCTCGACTTCTCGTTTCGTTCTGTTCTTTTTCGCCTTCCGTGGTGCGGATCGCGTTCAACCTCTTCACCTGTATCGCGATCAGGTTATCAACGCTAGACGCGGCTCGACGTTTACTCGGCTATTTTTCAGATAAAATAGAACCGAGGACTAGTCATCGTTAGCCGCGCGAGTTTCCTCCTCGATGCCGCCCCGTTAATTATCGTTTTAGTCGAAAATTTATCGATTCGAGAATACGCAAACGAGGGAGAATTAATTCTTGCCGAGAAGTAAAATAAAAATCGCGCGATAGAGAGTTAAACAAACATATTTACACCAGCGAGTTCTCAAAGTTGGAACGTGACCCTCGAAAGTTTTCCAAGTGGCCCGAGGTGGAGACTGCACGTTTAAAACAACAGCAGAGAAACGACCTTATTTTTCTTTCCGAAAGCCAAAACGCCAGGAGTGTGCTTTTCGTCCGTGGTTACCGCACTTGGTCCTTCCCTCTCACTCTCCCACTTTTTTTTTCTTTTAGTTTCCTCGTTCCTAAACGACTATCGCGCAAGAAAATCTAACGCGTGGCGGTTCGATAAACAATCTCGATTGAAAAAACTCGTCAACAGCGGTGGACACCCTGGTAATTAGATGTTGCGCTCGACGTCGCCCGCGATAATTACCACCAATTGTTTCTTTCCCTGCGGCAATTACCGGTGTTCGTCTATCGTTTCTTCGTCAGTTGCCGAGTCCGTGGACGACGTCGACGTCTCGACGCAAGAAAACGGAGGTTGAAATGAAGCGAGAGTAGGTATAACGCGAACCAAGATAATTGTGGTCTATTGGAACGTTGGAAAAGTTTGTCCCGTTCCGTGGAAGTACGCGCGCCACTGCGTTACTGGCAAACTTCGTTTCAACCAAGTCTTCGGAAAAGCCACTTTCATTTTTTCCATACTTTTCATTTTTGACCCGAAACATTTTTTCAACAATTTGAATGTCGTTGCAGTTGCAACGAGCATCTACGTTCGCTTTCGCGGCACAGCGACACTCTCCGCTTCGTTAACTCTTATCCAAGATGAAGTTTGTAATTTCTTGGTAACAAAGGATGACAGGGAGGATCGCGCGATCGACTCGAGCTTTTTTTCCCCTTGGGTACGCTAGCATAGTTCGAAAGTCGTCGATGCTGTTATTTAAGTTTCAAATTGCCTCTCTTCCCCCTTCCACGACTTGTACATTTAATTCTACGGGAAGTTTTTCGATTACGCCGAGTCGCCAATCGACGTAACACATTACGCTCGACGGGGGTCCAGGGTGGGTGGCTGAGCTTTACACGCCGCCCTCGAGTGTCCTGAAACGGCGATAAAAGCGGAAAGCTCTCATCTCGGTCGGGCGAAATAATATTGTTCCGTGCCCGTTAGCGTGATCGCCGTCAAGTGTACGTACTTGTTGATGTAATCGAACACAACATTCCACTCGAGCTTGCGCTAAAATCACGCGAGTGCGATCTAAATAAATATCGAACGCACAACTTTTACGTGACTCTTGCGATACAAGCCAGTTGGAATTAAACCGAAACGTTTCGTCGAAATAAAGAAATGTATTTTCAAAAGACTCGCGCGTATGCAACGGTATTCAAAGTTCAACGCGCGCACGGTAAGCCAAAGAAAGGTTAACGAAGCTCGTGAAAGTTTTAAAGCTCTCGAAATTCCTCGATTAACGAGAAGTATGCTTATATCTCTGTAAATATTAATTCCCGTTACCTTTGATGTCTTTTTTATTTTCACTCTTTGCTGGCGTTTCCATAAAAGCTTAATAGCGGGTAACCAAAAGTACCGAGAATTTGCAAAATTTCGATTCTGGTTCCATTCGAATTTCTTTCAACTTTCGACATGTTCATTTTACGACGAGCTCAGACTTTTCCACGAGATTCTGCGATCGTATAATACTCTATCGTTTCATATATTTGCAAAACAAGTAATTCCAAACACCGCGATGAAAAACTTGTTCGTTTCGAAAGTTACTCGGTACAGAGACTTACTCTTATCGAGACGACGAATGAAAGTAATTAAGCGGACGATCAAAGTCTGCTGGTGAATCGTCTATCGACATGCTTCGGTGACTTTAGCTCTTTCTCGGCCATCGAGGTAGAATAAGCCGATAAAAGTAAACGAGTGTAAGCCACTGGAAGGGTCCACGGTGTATAGTAATTGCACATCGGATCGTGGTTGTTTGATTGGATCAAGAACTTAATCCCCCAGATAAGCCAATACGTCAATCTGAATTGTCGTTTCGTCGGGGAAACGATATTTTCAGCAACGGGAACGAGGGAAATGATCTCTTTCGGTGTATACATATACGTACGCTGACAATCGGAAGGAAAAGGGCGTACAAAATCAATAATTTCTCACGGTGGAAATTTGACAAATTCGAAGCGTTCGTCTCTGGTTTCATGATTTTTCATATTTTGCTACGATGCGTATTTTGCAAGTACGAACGGTTATCAAAGTACAGAATCTTAAAGCGTTCAATTTCCAAGTTTCAACTCTCGCCCTGGCAGAGCTTTCGAATTCCCAGCCTTTTCATTACAAAGCTTTTAATTGGTAATTTTGTGCTTTTGCGTTTCAACTTTCCGAAACCTTGAGCCTTGCAGTTTCGATTCTGTTGAAAGTTTGACTTACAACCCCCGATTCTATATGTATACCGCTGAGCTCTTGAGTTTTGATCTTGCTGATCGCACAGCTTCCACTCTCTCTCGACTTCCTCGATCGCTGAGTTTTAGAACTCTGATTCTACGTATCATCCAACTTCCAAGTTTCGATTCCGTTCGTCGCTCGTCGTTAAGGTTGTGATTTTTAAACGGAAGACAGGCGTTGGAAAGCTCGAGTTTTCCTCAAATTTTGCATCCCGAAACGTGACGAATCGTCGAGCAGCAAGGGCGAGAGCGACTCGCTTCAATGAAAGCTCGACGCGATGCTGCAGCGCAAAGTGCAATGCCGACACGATTATGAGCAAATAAATCTCCTGTCAGAGAAATTCCTGTAAGAGAAATTCCGTCTCGAGGAGCTTTCCAGCGTTCATTCGATTAAATCGTTCCGCGAATGAATTACACTTTCGTTCTTTTAATTTATAGCGTGCGACCGCGACGGAGTCGTGCCGCGTGAAACGATTAGGAGGACCACCCGCGAGAACTTTGGATGAAAACGCGTGCTGGTTCTTTCTCAACTGGGAAGCGTGAGCAGCACCGGTAAAAGCTCCGACGGCGACGGCGGGCGACGCTGTTCGACGGCGTTGTTTGCCGATCGTGCGATTCGGTGCTTCCGTGATCGCATCAAGAGGTCGGAAATTTTAAATCCTTCAGACTCGTGGTTTTCGCACGCCGATAACGGAAAAATCTTTCGCTCCGAATCGAAAGGGTGGTTTAACCGGTAACCATTTAACCACGTCAAGATACACGAGATTCTGGACGCGCGACTCCAGCGTCGAGATTAAGTGCTAATCGGGGTCGCGAAAGTTAACCCTCGGATTTCTCAGTCGCTACGTCCACGCAACGTCTGAATTGGCAACAATTGGCAATTACGCTGGCAAACCAACGATTAGGGATACTACGAGAAAACAAGTTGATGTTCAAAGAGTTACGAATTAATATCGTGTCCGCGATGCAACGAGTTCGTCGCGCTGGTGGTGACTTCCTACGGGCCATTCATCCGGGAGTAATTAAACTCGAGCAAGTTCGAGGAAGAACGGACAGAAATCGACGCGATACCCGTCGGAAGCGATTAAACGCCAGAAGCATTCTAAATTACGTAACGAGGCGGAGTGAAGAGGAAAAGAGACGGAGATAGAGACGAAGGGAGAAAATGAGACAAAAACGAGCATTTCGGCGAGCGGCAAATGCGAAATCGATGGTAGCCGTTATCAGACAACTCGACCTGCAAATATTCGATTGAAAAGCAGACCGAACAAAAGAACGAATATTCGTTCGCGACCTCGGGAATCCCAGGAGAGTTAGACGTGCACTCGCCTCGCGATGACGAGAGTCTGCGTTACCACGCTCTACTGCTCTCTCCTCGAACATGGGACACGTGGAAAAGCTTTGAGATGAACCATTGCGAAAACCGTTAGTGGTACCTTGTTATGGGATCTATCCAATGGTACACCCGCTACCTCTTTGGGCCACGGTTAGTCGAGAAGACTATCCCATCGGATGTTGATGATCTTTGTGACAGTTTTCGAGACAAATCTTATAGGTAGTAGATACCCGGGGAACAGCTTCGACGATCGATAGAAAATCTTTTTATCGAATCGTCAGCGATCGAGGAACCTACGAAATAGTTATACGATGTTACCACTTCGAGTCCTCGATCCCAACGAATTCGGCCGCGACAAAGCTTTACCCGCGCGACGACTCCCAGGGAATAAAGTTCGCGCTCGATAAGAACACCCGCGGCGAACTTCTCATTCGTGTTTAATCGTTTCCGATAAAAACTCGAATGGAGCGCGCGATAAATTTAGAGATGAACCGGTTCGTTTCTTTTCAAACCGAGGGAAAAACGTGATGCTTTTTGATGCGTTTGCGGATAAACAAATGTCGCTTTTAAGCATTTAGCAAATTCCAGTGGCTTTTCCAGATGCTTGCGGCCGAAAAAAGAGCTAAGCGACATCATGAAGCGTTAAACTTGCCTCTCACCTGTGCGGTTCTACGTTTTTAACAAATTTATATACGTAAATAAATCTGTAAATGTAGAATATTTGTGCAATTTTGACCCATGTCCGCTTTCTTTTTTAAATAACGAATAATATCGTAACGAATTTCGTACGAATTCTTGGACCGATGGAGTCTTTAGCCATGCTTACTTGTTGCGTTCTGTATTCCTGTACGTAGCCTGGAAATCTGGGTGCAGATTCACCTCCATAACTTACAAGGAAGAATGTAATATGCATATTGCGGAGATAGACTATCGTGTTTCCCTCGCTGTGGAACGCGATGTCCTTTTTTTTTAACGGGTAAAGAAATATTGAATCACCGCGGACCGCGGTAGGGCTTGCAGTCGAGCATCGCGAACGATTTAAAAGGAGAAATGGAATTACTTATCTCTCGTGGCGTCCGACGTTAACAAAGCAGCGAGTCGTTTATTCCTCGAATGATCGTACAAAATTGCAGACTTTAAATTGAACGTAGTCGGTTTGGTCGTTGGATTTTAATACGTAATAATGAAATTACGTAGCAGGGTATCGGTAAAAACTACCTGTTCGCTGCTCGAATTCTATTTTATCTTTCAAACGACAATTATTTCACGAACATCCACCATTTTTCTTAACGATCTCGTAAAAAAACCTCCAATTCTTACTTTTCTTTTTTGGTGTCAATTAATGCCTCACAGTGTCATGCGATTCACTTTGGAATCCAACGGTCGTTATCACCCCAAACTAAACCATTAAACGGCCGAGACACTTTCTTCTTGGTTTGATACTGCCCCGGAGACGGGACGTTAAATTAATTAATCAGCGAATTATGCCATCATTAACGAGTTTATCTAATCGGTGAACCGCACCGACCCGGGAGCCCATTTCCATCTGTTCAGACTCGAACGGCGCGCTGGATAATCCCTCCGGAGGGTTGGCTCGAGGACAATTTTTCCATCGAGGATTCTTTGAAATGGGATTCCCCCGTTTCCTTTGCGCGCCGCTCGAAAATTACTGCTCGAGTCCTATCCCACGATTTGTCTTTCCACCGCTACCACCTCCACTCACCAAAGCTAATCATTTTTACCCTTATTTTTCCAATTTTTTTCCCTTTGCTTGCTCGTGAAAATTTACTCTACCGTCTCGGGTATCGATAAACGTGGTACCATCGTATCCGATTAGTTGTCTTCTTGGACCGATTCGAAAATCCTCTACTCGTGTTTCGGTGATCGATAATCGACGGTCCAGATTTTCCAACATCTTTTTCTCCGTTTCGACGTTTCTTTGTTGGAAATTGAATTTCTGAGTCGACGTCGCGATCGATTAACGTTTGAAATCGGTGTGGCGCAGCGCGGCAGAGAAACAGCAGATGCTGCGGCCACTGATTGTTCGCGCGTTGTAACTTCGTTCGCGCCATTGATTTACGCGAGAGAATAATTTCGCGCAACAGTTACGACACAGGCTAATCATATTTCATCGTGTAATCATATTATGATTTCGCGGTTCGGAATGAAATTTGCGGGCCACGTTCGAAAGTTCGGCGGAGGGAATGCCGGTTTCGGTGGTTTCCCAGATATCGAAAGAATAAAATATGCTTGACGGTACAGTTCTTGGAAACATCGATATCCCGACCGCGAAACCTGTGGATATTAATCGAGTTTTGTTAGAGAGTAAGTACACCCGGCTTGATTAGCGAAACATCTATATTTCGTACGTAGGACAACCAAAGCTTACAGGTTATACCGTGTTTAACTAATTTTCACGACTCGTCGCGTCGAGTTCTTTTCGTCGAAAGCTTTCGCTTTTTTGTCCTTTCCCGCTTGCCTTTCTGTTTCTCAGGGATTCGTTTTCACGCATCGATGTAAAGGGAACGTGGAAACGTGGAAAATGTCTTCCAATAGTCGATTTGTACAACGACTGTTATTCCGCGCTTTATTCCAGGGGAATGGCATTTGAATAAGGCGAAAGTTTCCAGCCGGTTTACAGGGAACATCAAAGTTAACTGCTGGCATTCTCACGGAATATGTACGACATTCGTGGTCCGAGCACGGAGCAAATCACAGTCACCGTAGCTCGTATAAAATCGTTCCTGCACCACCGCTCGACGGGTTTTAATTGCTGCTGACGCTGTTCACCCGTAAATCGGCTAAACGGATTAATCGGTGCTCATCGAACAATCGATTTAACCGAGTGACACGTTCTTGATCGTTAAATTAATGACTCGAAGCGTTGCGAATTCGCGCCCGATGTTCATTAAAATTGCGAATATATGGTTATTACAATATTCTGGAGAACTGACGCTAGTCATTTCCGAATTGGATATGCAAACCACTTTGCCAAACGAACGCGAAGCAAACCCCGCAACGCAATTGTGTTTTGCTCGCACAAAAATATGTAGGAAAGAATCGATTGCAGGTAGAACCGCTTACACGCCCTACACTCTTACGCTTTACTTTCATCCACGGAATTAAAAAATTGCATACGCGCGAGAGTCCGTTCGCGTCAAACTCGTTTCAAGCATTCTTTTCAAACGTAGCCCCTCGAATTTCTCGTTGAAGTTTGGTGCTCGAAAGTTCGGTAGGAGGACTGGACCCCGTGTAGGGTGCTCGATCGAATGGCTTACATCCATCGTAGTCGTGTATTCGGTTGGTTGTCACGTTCGCGCTCTTGCTCCCTTTTCTTCGCTCTTTTCTTTTCACGTAACATTTGCGTATCGCGGTGATTCTTCCTTTCTACGAATGGTACGTTAAACAAAATCGAACCTCTTTCGAACTGGTTCGTCCAAGACTCGTCTAAATCAACGACGATGCTCGCAAGTTGGAATCTCTATCGACGAAAGTAGAAACTTGAAGGCAGGATCGAATTAAAGCAGAGTATTGCAGAGGCACGAGTGGTTTTTCCGTAATTTCAAACGAAAACAAAGGAGGGCTCGTTTCTTTGCGCACACGGCAAGTTGATTCCACCGGCACCGGTGCGCAAGCGATAAATTCTAGTTCCCGTGCAGCCAAGGAGTAAATTTTGTCAGGATTCCAAAAGTGAATCTGACGGTGGTCATAAAACGCAGCTTTTCTACGTGACGCGATCCGCAGCGACCTTCTCGTCGCGTGCATACGTATATCAGATGACACGAATTTGTTGGCCACGGAAAACTAAAGGTGGGTTCGTGCTACTCCGTCACGGCACAGCAACTCCCGTTGCTGCAACTTCGTAATCCGACGAACAAATTGTAAATGAAAAAATACGTCCGACCGCATCTTCAGTACCGGTACATACCCGCGTAGTTTGAATTATGTCTACGTGGCCGGCGGCACTTTGCATCGCGCACGTCGGGAGAACCACGTTTTGCGAACGAGTACCCTTCTCGCCTCCAGACGCACCCCCTCTAACGCTCTTGCTTCAACCCCTTGGCCCCCTGGCCTCGGTTCGTTTCCCCGGCCCGCCGCGTACGTTTTGCTCGTCGAAACGTCCGTAAGCATCGTTGTCGGCCATTAAGATCTAACGACATCGTTGCATCAACGAGTGGCTGCTGGCTTCTCGTGCAACCCTTGCCGCGAGACTTCGACCTCTGCCACCCTCTCTGGTTCGCTCTGCCATTTTCCACGGTTTCGTGTTTCCTGGCTCGAGTCTCGCGGGAGGTGACGCGGTATTCGAGTGTTGCGCTCATTGTTCGGTTAACGAGGTTATGATTGATGATATTGTAGCTGCGATGGGTTCGACTTGTGGGGTATGAAACGATAGAGGGTTGCCGCGAAGGGTAGTCGCAGGATTCGGCGAATCGTCCCGGGTATACGATTCTATTCTTCCGACGATTCCAAGCCAGGGAACCATTTTCTTTATTTTCACGCGATGCTTGATTGCGAACAGGATGGACGATGATGGTTGAGAATCCAATTACGATCCAAGATTCTTGCGAACGATAGAGTCGGTGGTGTCGATACGACTAGAGTTGCGAATTAGTCCGAGTTTGGTATTTTTATGTCATCCATTACGTTTAAATCGAGAAGAATCGTGTGTTTTCCAATTTTAGTACGACATTTTATTTTCCAAGGGATACGGAGAACAAAGGCCGAGTAAAATGGTAACGAATGCTTCGTTGATTTCAGTTTAGTTCGTCTTTATGACTTTGAACATCAAAGAAAATTAGAAGACGTCCGTAGTTACCGTTGCCCGTTGCGTGAAATATGATTTTCAGAATGGCAACGAAAGTAATAAGAGGGTGAAACGATGAGGCTTGTTACGAATGACGAAGCTCTCGGTATTAGCGTTATTAGCAGAGTTCAAAGACGCAGATAAACTGAAAAATAACGAGGTCTCTTCCGACGTTTGCGTGAAATTTGTTTTGGAAAAGGGTTGGGACTGTTGGAAGACGGTGACAAGCGGAGAAGGTTGAATCGTATACAGTAATGGGATCGTAACGAGAGGATCATAATAGGAGGATCGACGCGTCGTTGCAGGTTCATTAAAACGATGTGTGGCGTTGTTAACTCGCACGCGATTATGGGTACCCTCCGGAAATTACGTACAATTGTGGTTACGTGTTGCGTGTCAACAGGTTAAAAAATATAAGCGTGGCCGGATTAATATTATTTAATTTGTAGTTCGCACCGCCATTCGACGGTTCGACGCGTTTCGTGGAAATGCACGCAACGCTGTACAATGTACATACATCGATTTGACGAATCGAACGAGTATCAAACAAAAGCTCTATTACGTCGAATAATATTTACTCTCTACACAACAAATAATTATAACGATACGAAACGTTGAAATTTCATAATCGGTCCGTTCTGTGATTAATGGATTTGCTTGAACGTAAAATTAAACTTAGATAATAAGACGTATTCGTTCGACTATGTTTGGAGATTCGATGTTGAACGGTCCATTAAAAGTTGATCGACGGAGTATGGCTATCGTTGCACTCGTATCGTTGATAAATTCGTTCTCACCTATTTTCTGAAAACGTGCCTCGCAGTTCGCGTTGGTAATTCCGAAGTAACATTCTTCGACGCGAAGTGTGCGCGACATTAAACAAACATAGTCGCGCGCAGTCGAGTAATTTGTTCAGCTGGAGCGTTCACGCAGCCTGTAATACGTTACGGGGTAAACGCCGCGAAACGATATCGTAAAATTGCTGTTTAAAGGGGATC